>NW_026042404.1:317500-423593 GCF_023856365.1 Brienomyrus brachyistius | reverse complement strand
CGCCTCTAGTGGTCAGGCATAGAACTACTATTCCATTTCGAAATCGTGCCTCTAGTGGTCAGGCATAGAACTACCACTCCATTTCGAAATTGCGCCTCTAGTGGCCCGGCATAGAACTACCACTCAATTTCGATATTGCGCCTCTAGTGGCCAGGCATAGAACTACCACTCCATTTTGATATTGCGCCCCCGGTGGTCAGGCATAGAACTACCACTCCATTTCGATATTGCGCCCCCGGTGGTCAGGCATAGAACTACCACTCCAGTTCGAAATTGCGCCTCTAGTGGTCAGGCATAGAACTACCACTCCATTTCGAAATCGCGCCTCTAGTGGTCAGGCATAGAACTACCACTCCATTTCGATATTGCGCCCCCGGTGGTCAGGCATAGAACTACCACTCCATTTCGAAATTGGGCTTCTAGTGGTCAGGCATAGAACTACCACTCAATTTTGAAATTGCGCTTCTAGTGGCAAGCCATAGAAGTACTACTCCATTTCGAAATCGCGCCTCTAGTGGTCAGGCATAGAACTACCACTCCATTTCGATATTGCGCCCCCGGTGGTCAGGCATAGAACTACCACTCCATTTCGAAATTGCGCTTCTAGTGGTCAGGCATAGAACTACCACTCAATTTTGAAATTGCGCTTCTAGTGACAAGCCATAGAACTACTACTCCATTTCGAAATCGCGCCTCTAGTGGTCAGGCATAGAACTACTATTCCATTTCGAAATCGTGCCTCTAGTGGTCAGGCATAGAACTACCACTCCATTTCGAAATTGCACCCCCGGTGGTCAGGCATAGAACTACCACTCCATTTCGATATTGCGCCCCCGGTGGTCAGGCATAGAAGTACCACTCCATTTCGATATTGCGCCCCCGGTGGTCAGGCATAGAACTACCACTCCAGTTCGAAATTGCGCCTCCAGTGGTCAGGCATAGAACTACCACTCCATTTCAAAATCGCGCCTCCAGTGGTCAGGCATAGAACTACAACTCCATTTCGATATTGCGCCCCCGGTGGTCAGGCATAGAACTACCACTCCATTTCGAAATTGCGCTTCTAGTGGTCAGGCATAGAACTACCACTCAATTTTGAAATTGCGCTTCTAGTGGCAAGCCATAGCAGTGCCACTCCATTGAAATTGCACCTCTAGTGGTCCGCCATAGTAGGTTAACAACATCTGAGTTGGGTCTCTGGTGGTCAACTGCGGTGATACAACACGCATAATTGGACACACAGGTTCTTGCCTGAAAGCAGGAATCAACTTCACAGACTAAATCAGTTTGATCACAATACATTAACATCCAATTAGGTTATTGTTGCATAACTAATTGATGTTTACAATTGAATAAGAAACACAATTCATTTGGTTTGATTCCCGTTTAACCTTTTTGATTTATTTTAGGTTTTATTTCACCTTATGCTTTCATTCATTCCATCTCCCCCAACAAGGGGACTTGCATAGAAGTTCAACCACTATTAACAACAGTAAACCAGTTACGTACACAATCCCATCAGGAAGTCGTTTGGATGTGATCAGTTGAGCCCTTCGGGTGCTGGGTGCTTACCATTCGCTCTCTGTTGGTTGAGCTTGTCTGTGGCTCTGCTGTCACTGCTTGTGATCGTACAGTTTGTCAGAACCGAAGGGGAGTTCTCAGCAATTGGATGCCCAAAAGCGTGTCAGCCCGGCTACACCCACTGACTCATTACGGGCAAGGCTGACAGGTACCTCAGGCGGTCATTACAACTTTTGAGCAGGACTTCGTTTAGGGTGAGTTCTGAGAACGGCCCTAGCTTGGACTCTCACTAGGGTGGGTGATACCTGAAGGCAATTTTGCCAGCCGATAAGCTCCACCTGGGTTGTCTCAGTTGTGCATACAGAATACGCCCTTCCAAGTTAACATTGCTGGGGATCGGGGGAGTGGAAGCCGGACTCAGGCTTGCTTGGCTGGGAGAATGATTCCTGGTCTTAGAGGAATGTTTAATGAGGAGAGGTTAGCTGAGCTGAATCTGTTTAGCCTCGAGCAAAGGAGACTAAGGGGGGACATAATCCAGGTGTTAAATCTGGTCATTGCATTACATTTTTTTTGTATCCACTCCTTTATTTCGTGTTTATTGTTTGTTAGGTGTAATGTCTGTCTTATGTTAGTTATATCCATCCATCCATTTTCCAAACTGCTTATCCTACTGGGTCGCGGGTGGTCCGGAACCTATCCCGGAATGTGGAATGGGCACGAGGCAGGGAACAATCCAGGATGGGGGGCAGCCCATCACAGGGCACACTCACACACAAATCGTGATTATATTATTGCACTATACTGTATAAATAAAAAGTAAACTTAATACCAGTTGTGGTAATAAAGTGCACAGAGAGTAAGAGAGAGTAGGGTTTCACATAAACGTATGTTCATTAGCATTTAGTATTCTGATGGCTTTGGGGTTAGAAGCTCTTATTAAATCTGGTTGTTCTGCAATGCATACTGCGGTAACGTTTACCAGAGGGCAGAAGTTCAAACATCTCATGTGCTAGGTGCGTGGGATCTTTTTTAAATATAATTATGCATATGTAGAACTAGGGATATGATCCTGTTAAGTATGATAGTTCTGTCTCATTATTGCAGGATCGACATCCATAGTAACTGTGGTGATCTATCCATTTGTGTGCATGTCTGTGTGTGTGTGTGCGAGCGGGTATACCTATCCTACCCCATAGCGTGATAAATACCTGTTTTTTTTTTCCCTTATGGGGACCACGAAACTGAAAACCAGGAAAACTCTATTTTATAAAAATCTGTGACTGCTGTGGAAAAACTAAAAATGCAAAACCTCTTTTATTTTGCTTGGTTACTTATGGTTATGGTTAGGGCAGGGTGGGGGTTAAGATTGTCATAGTTAGCGTTAGCATTTATCCAATAGAAGTCAATGAGCGGGCCCCATAAGGATAGGTATACCCTATGTGTGTGCATGTGTGTGTTTGTCCCATATTGCCTGGGCTTCAGGATACCTCATAACCCGGAACTTCATCAGAAGTAGTTAGAAAATGGATGAATGGATGGATGGATGGATGGATGGATGGATGGATGGATGGATGGATGGACAGATCAATAAAAGTACAGAACATCCATTTTACAAAGAACCATCAACACTAAATGTATGCACTGGTCATGCTCCTGGAAATTAAACTTCTTTTCTGAAAAGCAGCATGTTCATAAATTAGCTGCTGTTATACCTTGGGGGAACAAATGCAGATGAAATTGTAAAACAAACTGCAGTGGCAAAACAGTTCTGGCTGCCTGTGCTGCCCTGCCTGCCCGCCCTCCTGCCCATTACGTCCTGCCTGTGCCACCCTCCTGCCTGCCCTCCTGCCTGTTTACGTCTTTCCTGTGTGCCCTGCTGCCAGTTATTCTGTATTTACATCCGGACTTAACTAATTGAACCATATAAACCATATAAATCAGGACTTTGTTAACGTGACTTCTGACCTGTGGAGGATGGGCTCCCCCTTTCACTCTGGTTCCTCCAAAGGTTTCTTACTATGACTGAGTTTATCCTTGCCAATGTCGCTTTCTAATTTTTCAGGCTAGATCTTGCTCACTGGGACAATTGGGCAGGGACAAAGTAAAGTGCTTTGAGACAATGTAAGGCTATGAAAATGTACTATACAAAATAAAGTGAATTGACTTGAGTAATGTGGCACAAAGCAACCCTTCTTTGCCACAGGAAATGTCTGGTGCAATTTCTTTTTTAATTGTACATGTCAATTGCATAATACCCTAAACTAATTCATTATTATTTCTATTATTATCATCATCATCAGTATTTCATTAGTATTCCATGGTATTTAGATTTTTCAGGAATCAGTGTGTGTACTGTATACTTTTTAATTTATTTGCACTATGTGTAGTGTCTCTGCAGCTGTATATACTTGCTGCATTATGCACAAGAACTTCCCTCAGGCATCAGTATAGTTAATCAAATGTAATATTTCTTGCTTGTTTATTAAGTTGTTTTAGGTATTTTGTGTGTTCCACTTAATTTAGTGTAATTAGTCCTAGTTGACTCAGGTTTAGTTAGATTTTTCCTTCTGTTGTTCCTCTGCATCATGCTACTGTCATAAAATTTCAATGTCTTACCTAACTTAAGAGTTTTGTGCATTGTGTTTTGGAGAGAAAGAAATCATTACTTTTTTTCTTTAGATTCATCCACTGATTCTATCACCTATGACACATTCCCCCTGAATATTTGTTTGTTTATTTATGTATTTGCTTGGGGGATGGAATTAACAAACAGAAATAACTGAATGAATCAGGGTAGTGAAAAACATTTATAAACTTATCATTTTGGTATTGGTACGATCCTGTTCTGGTTAGTTAGCCGAGGGAGTAAATCATCCGGAGTTTCATCTCTCAATCTCCTCCTACACCCACTCAGCATCACAGTATGGACTCCCCAATGCAACTGATCTGCACGTATTTGTACTCTGGGAGGAAATTGAAGCCCCCATAGGAAAAACTCAAAGCCTACAGACATATGCACAAAACCAGGGGACATGCTCAGTTCTGCAGGCCTGGAAGTGTGAGAGAAGGCTATTTATTGAGTTTCCCCTCTGCCCCTGGTAAAGATGAAACATGCACAAGTCATTAAACACACATATACTTACATGAAAGTCTGACTGATACTGGAGCTTCCAGTGCCCGTAAACCAGGTACTGGGGTACTCCATTTCCTTCTTGATAATTAGCGCCATTGAAAAAAAAACGGTGCCTTTCCTAATATTAACTGACTCTCAGACAAATGTACTGCTTGAAGACCCTGCCACTATTCGCATTTTCCAGCAGGAGTCACAAATCTTCATTGCATTCAGTTTATTCTCAGATGAGCTCATGCATGTTTCTATGTGCATCTTTACACTTAAACAAATACAGCTAACCTCTGTTGTTATATTCCATATATATTTGTCGTGACTGGCCTTTTTTCTCAAATGATGGATTTCTGAAACTAAAACTGACAGTATTCTAAAATATTTATATTGCCACATCATCGACACATGTTCTAATATGACATAGCATTCCCCTGGACCATAGTGCGACTTAGAGACAAGATATAACATGCCCTTCACGGTAAAACACTAGATAGGTGCAACACTTAATGTCAACGTTGTCAATGTCAATGTTGACTTAATGTCAACGTTAAATTCATGGATTCGCAAATTAAGTAACACGGTTACAGTACAAAAACGAGCAGAGCTGTGTATGGCATGACTATCTCGCGGCGGCGACAAAATATGCTTATCCTTCTAATTATTCAGAAGAAAATATATTTGCAAGCACAGCCGTTCACGGCTTCCGTACAAAAAGCTGTCACTACGCTACAGGAAGAATACACGACCAATATAGGATTTACACAAGTCTGCTTCTTTTGTTTTATTTAGTAACAACTTTCACAAAAATTGACAGCAATACTGCTAAAAGTGCAGATCTGTTGCCAAATTAAATAAACAAAGAAATTAATCATAAAAATATTCAAAGTATATACAGCCAGGGGCGCCGCTAGCAATTTTGGGCCCTATGACAAAATATGAGGTTGGGCCCCCCTATCACACCCATTCAGATCTCTGGGGGCCCCTAAAGGGCGTGGGCCCTTAGAATTGTCCCAACTTTCCCCCCCTTAGCGGCGCCCCTGTATACAGCTAACCATTTCCAATCGAAAAGTACATACAAGTCTCCAATATAAGTTATACAATGGAGCGCAGATAAAACTTTTAAATAGTAATTAACCAAACTATATAAAGAATACAAGTTTG
Organism: Brienomyrus brachyistius; assembly: GCF_023856365.1. NCBI lineage: Eukaryota > Metazoa > Chordata > Actinopteri > Osteoglossiformes > Mormyridae > Brienomyrus > Brienomyrus brachyistius. Next base: position 417,787 of record NW_026042404.1, on the reverse strand, counting down.
AATACAGGTAATTTGTATAAATTTTACTGTGTTCAGACTGAAAAATCAGCACCAGCCTTACACACATTGCAGTTCTGCTTTTTTCTTCTTTTAGCATAATTACCCGTTTCACGTTCACGAGGCAGAAGATCCCTGCAAATGTGAAAATTCACAAGTAACAGGCACCATTAACCTCAAGCCATAACAGTCTGCTAGCCTGAACAATAGCAAACTCTATGTATTACCAATTATTACGCAGGTTGTCACTTTATCAAATCATGACTGTTACTAAGAAGTGGGAGTGAAACGCGTGTCACGAGATCTCGCGATATTACAACATGACGAGATTTCTCGTTGGAGCGAAAAGCCGTTTCACGAATGCGCTGCAAATGAGCTGCTGTAAATATGTCGGCATCTGACTAAATTACTATAGTAGATACCCCAGACACTTTTGAATCTTTTGTGTGTCAGCATTTCGGGTGCCCGGCGGAAAATATAAATGGCGAAAGGGAGACAGACAAAACACGAACCATCTGTAAGGACTGTAGAAAGCTAATGCCGCACACAGCGGCTAATGCTACTACTAACTACTATGCAAAGCCATTTGCAGCACCATCATAGCTCTTTATTTAAATTCACTGCACCGGTGAAGAAAACATTTTTAAAAAAATGTTATGTTTATTATTGGGTGCTTTCCACTTCATGCACCCACATACAGCGCTAGCTTAAAGCAATGCATTCTGGTCCTGACGCAATGCATCATGGTTATATTTTTTATCGCCCGTTGCATTACGTCACCATGTCACATGGTACCAAAACTCCGCGAGAGCAAGACACATCAGGCAGCACCTCTTAGCAGGCTGCACAGGCTGGATCCGCCTCCATTACGACACAACTTTGCCCTTATTGGCTTAAGATTTTAGTTACATACATGACGTTTGTATATCTGCTATTTCTCCCGAGAAGCAGGTAAAGCGGTAACTGCTTTTCAATTAATTTACTTGGTAAAATTAAATTTAAATAAATGATATGAATATTGTAATAGTACTCGTGAGCTTTGTTTGTTGTTAGTTACTGTAATGTTGCGCTGCTTTATTTGTTTAATCGTCTTGTCTGTGAAGACATTCAAGTTAATCAAATAAGAACTGCACTGTACACTGTACATGACCATAAAAACTTTGAATCCTTGAAATAAATGTTTTTGATCTTTTCCTTGGCAGTTATCTTTTTACACAGGGCCTCTATGTACACAATAGTTATTTTTTTCACGACTAACAGTATGGATCAGGAGTTGGTTATTGTAAAAGAAGTAATGTGCATGCAGGTGATATTTGTATAGATTTATATTTACCCCTAGGTGATAAGTTTGACAGTCATTTCTTTTACCGTTTGGCCTCTCGGTTGAACATAATAGTGGCGCGAGCAGCTCCACTTGGTTTTTTAAAAATACTCAGCCATGAACTTTTGGTGAACTCAGGTGAATCCCTTCCTTCAGTAGTAAACCTTGGTAGTTTCAGCCGTTTACACATTGTCTCACTAAAAGGTTGATAATATATTTGTCCTTTTACATAGTGATAAAATATACGCGATAAAAATGTGAATATTCATAGATTCAGGACTAACAAAGTAGCTAACAGAAACTCAGACTAACAAAAGGTGCAAATACATACTCAGTTGGTTCCATTGTGTTGATTACATTATAATGTTTACATTGTAATGATTATATCATGGATATTTGGCATACTTTTTATAAAATCGTAATTCTTATATTCTGCGTTATATAGTGCTAAATAATATTCCATAGATGGATGGACTTTATTAATCCCCGTGGGGAAATTGTGTTTTTTATGTCTCCCTCAACTTACTCTTTGTGGAGTAAGTTGTCCGCGAAGTGCAGCTACCTGTTGGGGCGCCCAGGGAGCTGGGGGTTAAGGGCCTTGCTCAAGGACCCACAGACGTGCTGAGGCTGGGTTAGTTTCAACTGGTGACCTCATTACAGGCACAAGGACTGACCCCTGCCCCCCAACTGTGTATGAGTAGCATTTATGCTGTTTCTTGAGTGTGAGCTAGTACATAAACCAGCTAGTGCTCACCATTGCAAAAATACTCTAGCTTTCTGTCATACACATTTTTTTATTTTCTTACATTGTCCGTTTTTGTTCATAGTCTGTAATATTCTGAATAACGACAATGTAGAGGAAAAACAGATTAAATTCTCCTTGTTTGTAATTTCCCCATGTAATCCACTGCCTTGTGGTAAGAGGTGCAAAAGTCAGACGCGTTGAATGATGAGGATACGATATTGAGTTTAGTTCTTGAGAGGATTTATTCATATGATATTTTAACACACAGTACTTTGAACTGGTTTGTTTGGCGCAAAAGGGCCGATATGCAGACACCATCACACATGGCAAATACGGTCAATGACTGTTTCACTTTGCACCTTCAGCCCTGAGCCGCGTAATCTCAGCACCTTTAATAACAACCATTGCTGCCTCCTACAGGTGGGAATACACTTAGACAATAGTAAATATCACTAAGGCAGGCAAGTACCTCTCGTTTCAAGTGTTGCAATACTATATAACATTATATTATAAAGAATAAATACGAATAAATAAAAACATTAAACAAATAAACATAATCAATAATATTCATGAATAATTATGCTTAATATACAAATAAAAGAATAGCTCCTGCAGATGATTTCAGATAACTACTGGAACAATGAGTTCTGGAGGGGAGCAAGCTCTGTTACATGCTATAGAAATGTTGATCTGATTCCTTTCATTATCAGATTGTTACCACTGTTAAAAACCACAGATATTGTATTCTGATTGTATGCATTTCCTTATTAGGGCATGTCAGTTACTTCTGTTAAAAAATCCGTTTATTCTGACGTCGTAAATTTCCTGATCAGAGTTTACCCTCTTTAAAGTGATGGAGGTCCACTTGTGCGAAAGATACATCGATATGCATATGAGATTTCGTTTGTGCCAAAAATATGTAAATAGCACACAGTCCATGTCGACTGAGCATGTGACAAAGAATTTTTCTGTGACAATTCTATTTTGTCAATGAGTTTGTCTGTGGAGCCCCTGAAGGGACCTAATGGTGTCCGCTAATTAGATACCCAGAAATAAACTGTGTGGCTCCTGCCCAAGCATTGCTGCCCAAACAGCAGCTTCCTCCTTATGCCACCGAGGGAGGAGTAGCCAGTGGTTCCCCTGCCCCTTCCCCTCTCCCCCCTGCAGACGAGGATCATAACCATTCAGCACCCGACTCTACCTCCTTCTCGGTGAAGAAGTGCCGTGGCGAAACACTCAGGCAGCAGGACGAGGTAGCAGAAATTCTTGCCCCTATGTTGGTATGTCCAAATCCTCAAGGGGGAGATAAGGTTTGCTCATCTGACACTGTAGATGAAGGAGTTGAACATAAGAACATAAGAACTATACAAACGAGACGAGGCCATTCGGCCCATCAAGCTCGCTTGGGGAGAACTAAACTAATAGCTCAGAGTCGTTAAAATCTTATCTAGCTCTGATTTAAAGGAACCCAAGGATTCAGCTTGCACTACATTATCAGGAAGACTATTCCATACTCTACACGCTGCGTAAAGAAGTGCTTCCTTAAATCCAGCTTGAAATGTTCTCCCGCTAATTTCCACCTATGGCCACGAGTTCGTGTATTTAAACTAATGCTGAAGTAACTATTTGGTTGAACAGCATCCAAACCTGTTAGAATCTTATATACCTGGATCATGTCCCCCCTCAATCTCCTTTGCTTGAGACTGAACAGATTTAGCTCAAGTAACCGTTCCTCGTATGACATTCCTCTAAGACCAGGAATCATTTTTGTGGCCCTACGCTGCACCTTTTCTAAGGCCACAATGTCCTTTTTAAGATATGGTGACCAAACCTGCACACAATATTCTAGGTGAGGTCTCACCAAGGAATTGTATAATCTTAGCATTACCTCCCTTGACTTAAACTCCACACACCTGGAGATATACCCCAACATCCTATTGGCCTTTTTTATTGCTTCCCCACACTGGCGAGAATGGGACATGGAAGCATCAACATACACACCAAGGTCTTTCTCATGATCAGCTACCTTTATTTCAGTGACACCCATGAAATACCTGTACTTTATATTTCTGCTCCCTAGATGGAGTACCTTATATTTATCGACGTTAAATTTCATCTGCCAGGTATCGGCCCAGTCACTAATTAAATCAAGATCCCGCTGTAGCTGCTGAGCCACTAATTCAGTATCTGCTACACCACCCACCTTGGTGTCATCTGCAAATTTCACCAGTTTACTGTATATATTGGTATCCATATCATTTATGTAAATTAGGAACAATAGTGGTCCTAAAATCGAACCCTGCGGTACCCCACTATGAACGCAAGCCCACTGTGAGTTGAAGGACATTGCCAGTGACCTGCTGGACCCCAGGCAGAACAGGCCTCACCATGCGACAGCCCTTCAGAGACTGGTCCTCCTGCGCATGGACTGGGGCATGATGCATCAGTTTAAACAGGAGCCTGGTAAATCCTGCGAGTGCTACACCAAGCGACTGATGGCAGCATTCTCCAACTACAGTGGGATGGACTCCACAACGGACCGAGAGTGTATGTGATGTAAAATACACTAAGATAGGTAAAAACTCTTTTGTGGACTAAGTAAAACAAACATTTTATGTTCTAGTTTTCTTAAAACTACTGAAACAAATAATTGGCTACACTGCAGTTCCGCTGTTTTGTTTGGCACCCCTGCATGTCGTGCATTGTGTGGAAAAAACCTGAAGGCTGAGGAATGTTACGTAACACAGCTAAGAATGTTAAAACTCTCTCTGGTGTAATTCACTGCATAAAACCAATGGTGTTAAGTGTGATGTCTTCTTCATAACACTCCCTGATGTTTGTGTCCGTGACCATGAGATAGGGTGGGCTGCTTTTCTTCCTTCCTTTGACTAGTATTCCTCCTAAATTGTTCATCTGTATTTGCTGCATTGGTACTTGATGTGCGTGGTGTGCCTTGTGTCACGATCGCCATTTAACGGGAGCGGCGGACGGGCAGGAAACAGGCAAGGCAGGCAGGATACGGGGATTTATTAGGAACACGGGGTGCAGGAAACATCTCACGCAGACGGACTTCAATGACGGACACTGAACTCTAGTAAGACATGAACTCAAATAGACAGGACTGATTGAAAATAATCGGACACAGCTGGGTACGATCAGGGAAGCACACGTGGATAATCAGGGGGCGTGGCACACACGGTGGTCAGACTGTCCGGGGACCTCCTCGGGGACTAGGGCAAGGAAAGTCTGGAGCTGGGTCAGGGACAGGAGTGGGGCCAGGAACAAGAGCCCCCAGGGGGCACAGTCATTTGAGGCGGAGGGGAGCGCCTCGGGCGTGGGCTCTGGGGCCGCAGGGGGCAGCGGAGGCGGCTGCTCAGGAGCTACGGGCAAAGCAGGCGGCGGGCCTGCTCGGGCTCTGGGGCCCGCAGGGGGCAGCGGAGGGCGGCTGCTCGGGCTGCGCAGGAGCTATGGGCGACGAAGGCAACTGCTCAGACGCTGTAGCAGGAACCCAGGACTTTATGCTCAGCCCACTGCTGTTAACTCCGATGACTCACAACTGAGCAGCATGCACATTTCGAATTCCATCATCAACATCAGGCAGATGACAAGACTGTTGTGGGTCTCATCAATAAAAACGGTGACTCAGCATACAAAGAGGAAGTGTGATGACTATCGGACTGCTGCAGAGCCAACAAACCTGTCTCTGAATGTTGACCAAAGAGATGGTTGTTGACGTTAGAAGAACACAAAACACAGAGTGACCACTCTCTGCTGCACATCGATGGCTCATCTGTGGAGATCGTAGAGAGTACCAGATTCCTTGTTGTCCATCTGGCGGAGAATCTCACCAGGTCCTTCAACATCAGCTCCATAGTAAGGAAAGCACAGCAGCACCTCTACTCTCCACGGAAGCTCAGAAAAGCCCATCTCCCATTCTCACACTCTATTGGGGAACTGTTGAAAGCACCCTGAGCAGCTGCATCACGGTCTGCTTTGAGAACTGTGTCGCCTCAGATCACAAGTCCCTACAACAGATAGTGATGACAGGTGGAGAAAATCATTGGGAGTATCGTGTTAGAGAAATATGTACTTTTTTTATCATCATTTTGCTAGACGCTTAGAAACAACACCCTGCCGCAGCTTGATCTTAATTGAGCAATAACACGTCTCAAGAACTGTCGCTTGAATATTTCCACCCCATATATGGTGACAAACAATGTTCAATGTCAGTTGCATATCCTGTTGTGTACCTCAATAAAAGACACTGCGAGGGGAGTTACTCTTTCGAAGTTGGCTGAGTTCGACTGAGAGGCTGACACCTCGAGGTCAGGACCGGGCTTCCCTTTGTAAGGAAAAGTGGTAAAAATGTCCCAAGGTTCTTGGTTGATCATTTGAATGCAGACAATGTTAGGAATTTATGATCATGGGGGAAGCCAGGGAGAGAATGGGGGTTCCAGTTGGCACCACTATGGTGATAAGGATAAGATAAGGTGATAAGAATTGAATTACAATGATCATAAAAGTCTCCACCCTGTCCTGTCCCGTCCCTGTCTCAGGATCCTCACACTCCAGGGGGTCACTCTTTATATGTAAATTCACTCACAACACCTACACACAACACCTTGGTGGGGAGGGCCTTTTTGGGTATAAAGGGGGGTGAAGAACTGTCTTCAATTTGTATCTGAGCTGCCTTTCAGTACCCGGTGTGTCTCTACACTGTATTACATGTATTATTTTTGCTGTTCAATAAACCATCATTTTGCTGAAAACTGCGGAGACTCTGCAAGTGGATTCCCTACACCTTGCAGCAAGTAAAACGTCATCACAGCTGTCTGCGTTGTTCTGTGTTCAGAGACTGGTTTGTTTCCAGCGCATCTTCAGAAGAAGATAACCCTAACATATCTCTCCCCTCCATCACAGATATTCACACCACACACTGCATCCGCAAAGCCACCACCATTGTGGATGACCCCACCCACCCTCACATTATCGTTTCACCCTCCTGCCTTCTGGAATAGGTCCCGGAGCATTCGGGCCTTTACAGCCAGACTCAAACAGCTTTATCCCCCATGCCGTCAGACTACTGAACTCTCAGGGACTAATCTGATACCACACACACATACACTCATTAACACACTTTATTATTTAACTACTATTTTTTATCTTATTGTCGCCATGTTTACAGTTACTTTTATTTATTTTTATTGCTACCTCATTGGACAACCAAACTGCGCCTTCTCAGTACTGGGTTTACTGTGCTGTTTGTGCTCGTTGGTGTCAGTTGTCCTCTCTTTTTGCACTGTCCTGCAATGTTTGCACAGTTTTTGCTCATTATGCACCAAACAGTATGTTGCTAGGTTGGTATGTGTTAGTCTTCTGTTAATTTAAGTAGCACCTTGGTCCGAGGGAAACAGTTTCTTTTGTAACTGTACTATACTCAACTGTGTAAAGTTAAAAATAACATTAAAGACCTACTTGACTTTTACTGAACAGGTGCTAAAGTGAAATTACTTGCTTCTGGGAAAGAACTCCAGCTGAAATTCTGTACAACAATTATGGGAGACATATGGGAAGGACGCGGTGTCAGACCTGCCCCAGTGGGACGAATGTGGTTTTCCTAGTAACAGCAGCTTCAGTCCCAATCAGATAAGCCAGTTGCGTCTGAAATTAGAGGAACGGGATCAGACTGGTTGCTCAGGGACTAATGTGGTAGAACTAAAACAGAGACAAATTGGACGGTGTTTCAATTGTGGGAAAATGAGACAAAGCAGGCAGAGGAGATGCGGGGTGGCAAAGAAGCATGAGATAAGGAATGCAGAGAATGTGGATGAGGGTGAGACTCCTGTGAAAACTGTGTATTGAAAATTAGGGCCATAGTATTGTCATCCATCCTGTCAGGGTATGGAAATACACTGAGGGTAAATGGCCTAATGCAGGAAGTGTCTTAATCCTATAACATCCAGCTGATTCAGGCTGTGGGGGACAGTGTAGTACTGCACTCTTCTGGCTGGGACCTTGAATAAATGAATGAATGTTACATTTATACAGCCCTTTTCTAAGATACACAAAGAGCTTACAGAAGCACTGGGGAGCCACTTCAACCCAAACGTGAGGCAGCAGGAGAGGGGGCCCAGGCAGAGAGAACAGCCAACAAGACGGGTGCTTCCACAGACAGGACGGGGGCCCCGGCAGACCAACGCTGACGACTCCTGGGACCAAGTCAACAGAGCAGCTGTCGTCATTGTGACTCACCCTCATACATCCATCCATTGTCTAAACCGCTTATGCTACTGGGTCGCGGGGGGTCCAGAGCCTATCCTGGCAGGATCTGTGCACGAGGCAGGGAACAACCCAGGACGGGGGGGCAGCTCATTGCAAGGCACATTCACACACCATTCACACACACATGCACTCCTACGGCCAATTTAGCAAGAGAGAACATGCAAACTCCCCACACATGTGACCCAGGCGGAGACTCGAACCTGAGTCCCAGTGGTGGGAGGTAACAGTGCTAATCACTGCACCACCAAGCAGCCCCACCCTCATACATGATTTCTGATTCTTGATTTTAATCCCCTTTTCTGTTTTTTGGCAACATATAAAGTGCTGTGAATGTCACTGTCAGATGTTCATATCATCCTCCAGTTGTCCCTTGTCACCCTGGATGCACATTGAGTGTTTGCTAAATATTTTATCTTGTAGGTTCCTGATTTTTTCCTGTGTTTTAATTTGCAATTCTCAAATTTTCATGACTGGCATCCGTGGGGACGATTAATTAAACCTGTTAACTCTGCACTTCAATTTCAAACTGTTGGTAACATGTGTACATATTTTTGTCTGATCTTTTCACCACCAGGTGGCGATATAGCAACTCCAGAGTTATTGATGGCTAGAACAAAAAAAACACAGTAACACAGAGGTGTAGCTAAAAATTCTGGGCCCCTGACAGAATGTCACCTTGCGCCCTCTGTCGAATTTTACATTCTGTGAAAGAGATTTGTTGAGCCATCTTCCAATGTAATCCAATCCAGCTCTTTATTTGAAAAGCACTTTAAACAACCTTATGGACCAAAGTGCTGCACAAAGGAATAAATAAAAAACATTCACACACTTAAAAACGAAGTAAAAGAAATTTAATAAAAACCAAAACATTCAATGTGAGTAAAAGGCCATTAATAAAAATTTAAAAAAATCAATTAATTAATAAAGAAAAGGCTAAGATTAAAATAAGATTTACTATTAAAATTAACATCTCACAATGTGTCAAAGGTGAAGGAGAAGAGATTAGAAGAGATTTAAAAACGGACAGAGGGGATTCCTCTCTAATGTGAAAAGGCAAGTCATTCCACATTTTAGGAGCTGCGACTGCAAAGGCTCGATCCCCTCTAAGCTCACGCTGAGTCTTAGGAACCGTCAGGAACAGCTGATCAGCTGACCTGAGAGAGCGGGTGGGGGTGTAAGGGTGAAGCAGCTCACAGAGGTCAGATGGAGCAAGACCACTGAGGGCTTTAAAAGCAAATAACAGAATTTTAAAATGAATCCTAAAATGTACGGGCAGCCAGTGGAGTGAGGCTAAAATGGGGGAGACATGCTCATATTTCCATGTGCGGCAGCATTTTGAACCTTCTGGAGGTGAACAATAGTGGAGCCTCTAACCCCAACATAGAGGGCGTTACAGTGGTCCAAACTAGTAGTGACAAAAGAGTGGATTACTGTCTCAAAGTGCTGCCTAGAAAGAATTGGCTTTATTTTGGCCAACTGCCTCAATTGTAAAAAGCTTGACTTGACAACTAACCTTATCTGAGTGTCAAACTTAAGGTTGGTGTCGACTTTATGTGTGTGATGTGTGATGACTGGTTTACAATATTGTTCCAAGGAACCTAAAATTACAGTGGAGGTCAGAGGAGTGGAGGTTACCAAAAACCAACACTTCTGTCCATTACCTCCCCACTTCCTTGTTAGTTACAATATTTGTTCTGCATTACTGTACTGCTTTGGAGCCTTTGATATTAAGGTGAATAACACAGGTGAAAAATTAAGGTGAAAAAAGAGACAGATGCATTGACAGCAGTCGTGGCCACACTTTGGACTGGGAGTGTAAGAGCAAAGGAAACTGAATCCACTATGTTCTGTCCTGTAAATTTTTATTAAACACCACATGACACACATACGAGTCCTGTTTTAACTTTCAGGGCTGATGGTCTGCAGCCTGGCTTGTGTTCTACAGTGCAGCGCAGGTGCAGTCACTGTGCTGAGCCCGGCGTTTATATTAATGACGCAGCCTTTCACACTGACCAGTGAGAAATAACCTTGAAAATGACTGTGCTCTTGTGGTTCTCCTTTTTTCTTACCACCAAGCAAGAGACTAAACATATTTTCTACTTATCAGTTATCAGAAATCAGAAATGTCATGCAGTAATCAGAGGTTAGACAGCAAGAATGACTTTTGTATTTTTATCTTTTGTCAATCTTTTATCCAGCGACTACTAATTCTCATCGGGGGTCTGGAGAGGGTGGGACCTGTCCCAGGAAGCACAGAGCACAGGCCTGCATGGGATGCCATTCCACACAAGCAAAAAACAATTAAGATGGTCAGATTTGCCTCACTGTGTGATTTTGACTGAAAGATGAACTAAGCACAGTCTTGTGTGTATAAAAATGCGTAGATTCATTTAAACTTTAACAATGAGATTCAGCAACATGACCTTATAGTGTTAATGATCGGTATCTTACTGGTATTAACTGAATTATGCAAAATTCTACATTATTCTATATTATTGCACCCAAATTGTTCATACTGACTAAATGTAATTACTGACATCCTGGACATACTGCTTTTTAGGTTTGAATTTAAAATGTTAGTAGACAAAATTCATGCTGTCAATAACATCTCACTTGCTCACCCACTTTTAGATAAAAATACCCTTTGTGGTTTTTCTAGTGAAGCAGTGGGCCTGAGCTGAGGACCTGATGGTTGTGTGGTTTTCGCTCACTGAGAAGAGAGACACAAACACCCTGCTCTCAGTCGGTCAGTCTTCCTGTAAAATGCAGAGGTGAGGACTGCTAGTGGAAATTACTGACTGCAGCGTCAACAACACATATAAACAGCAGCACAAACAAAATGTTCCACAAATGCAGGACATCTGTATGCTTACAGCACACATCAGACACGCTGACCCTCAGCACTGAGCTCCTCCAGGCTCTGTGCTCTCCCTCTTCTCTTCAATTTCTACACAAATCACTGCTGCTCCAGTGAAGATCCTGAATTTTGCAGGTGATACTACTGTGTTTGCCATCATAACTGAAGGTGATGAGTCTGCCTACAGACTGGAAGTCGTACAGCTGACCATCCAGTTCTGAACTCACATTATCCCAAATGTCCACATGCTTAGACTCCTCTCATCATCAGGGAGGAGCGTCCCTTGGCACTGTAGAGTAGATGGATGAGAGCAGGCTGATAACAAGGCTGTCATCAATTTTATGTGACACCCCGTCTCACCCCCCAGCAGACTATGGAGGCCCGTAAGGGCAGCTCCTTCAGTAAGAGACTCAGACACCCGGCGTGTGACAGAACGGTACCGCAGGTCATTGGGCCCCACAGCAGTCAGGCTTTATAATCTGCACTCTGCTCATTGAACTTTTCCCCTGTTCACTGTCTTCTGATACAGTTTCTATCTGCTGCTGATCTGCAATATTGTTCCTCCTTATTCACTGATGTGCAGTGTTGCATTGAGCCAGTGCATTATGCCCTGTGTGGCAGCTTCCTTTGGGAGGCTAATATCTGGCACATGAGCAATAATGTTACATGCAATAGGATTGTGTATAAGTTAAGGATTGTGTATAAGTTAATTTAATATTCCTATAATATTCCTCTGTATGTAATATATTCTATTTTTTGTTTCTATTATTACCCTATATTTATATATACATCCATTTCTTTTACATTCATAATGATGTTGTTTGTTGTTTTGTGCCCCACTGCTCTTGTAACAAGCCTCAGTCTTGACTCTCCCTTTTAAGGTCTTGGCCTTAAATCACACTCGATATAGGTGGTGTCGTCCCATCACCCTGACCAGGATACATGCTGTAAGATTAATGGATGGTGTTTATCTGTGTGATGAAAAAGAATGTGAATAAAACAAAAATGTACCATTATAAATGGGAGCCTAGGATGTGTGGTGGTTAGAGATGTGGACTGATGAGAATTTTGCTTTTCTAAAGTTCTGTTGTGAAAACTGTACATTCCGTTCCATGTACAGTAGTGATATGTAGCAATCATGTGCTCCAGTCAAATGTCCAGCTGCATGAATAATAATGGTGGCTTGTTTGGATAAAATAACTTAGGCTGAATACTTGAAAGCGTGACCTGGGTGAGGTAGAGAGGAAACAGGGTCTTACAAGAAGCAGATATTGTTCTGTCTGTGTGGTTTTTACTCTTTGCAAAGTGAGTCCAGCACAGTGCAGTCAGTGGGTCAGTCTTCCTGAGCTGCATCTAACCAGTGGAAACATCTGCAGCACTGCAGAGAAGCACTCAGCAGACAAACAAAACCCAAACAGCTTACAGCTGTATGTCACTTTTGGACAGAGGTGGACAAAGTACACAACTTCACTACTTGAGTTAAGTATAGATACTCCTCGTCAAATAATACTCAAAGTTTTTCAGTTAATTTTTTACTTCAGTTAAAGTACTGGAGTATTTGCATCTAAAAATACTTAAGTATTCAAAAGTACATTATGTTTTAAATGCAAGACATTTTTCAGAACCTAATGACTCCTGAACACCCCACTGAATACACTGACTGGCTTGTACATCTTGTAGAATAAAAAGCTTGTGGAATATGATACAATGACTATAGAAACACAACTGACATAACAAAAGTACCAAAAGAGCATGGTAGTGTTCTTACAGAGCCGTAGCAGTGTGTGTGTGTGCATGTGTGCATGTGTGTTTGTGTGTGTGTGTGTCTATGTGTGTGTGTGTTTGTGTGTCTGTGTATGTTTGTGTGTGTGTCTATGTGTGTGTATGTTTGTGAGCCAAGTAACAAGACAGGGAGCAAGAAACAAAACTCCTCTTTCTTAATTATCCACATCGTTATTAACGACACAGGTATATATACAGGTACATATACAGGTACATGTATATACTCAAAAATACATCCAGAACACACAATTAAATGAAAAACGTAATTTAAGAACACTTGAAATTTTCATTCAGTTTCTTTCATCTGTTTAATATAATCGATCAGTCCCTGTGCGTTTGCCCCAAACCATTCAGCATGGTACACAAGGGAGACAAGTAAGCATGTGTGACATCAAAGAACTGATTGCAGCAACTCAGCCTTTCCACAACATTAAAGCCGCTTATTCCCCCCCATGCCATGAAGAAATAATCTCTGTGGCTCCCCTCTCCCCCTCCCTCAGCCCCCAGTCTGGCTTGAACATTTGCACTTCCAGTAAAAATGCGCCCCAAACACACTGACACCAAACTCAGCACCGGTGCTCCGTAAAATCCCGTGATTCAGTCTCAGAAGCACTGGCTCCCCTGCCCTCCTCTGAACATTATTAAAGCTACACCCTGAACACTCTGTGTGACTGACATGAATGAGAAGCATCTTTATTCATAATCTCTGTAGCGGAGGTCAGAATACAGAGTGTCATTATTCCCGTCTTTCTTCTGTCTCCTGGGTTTTGGCTTCTTAAGGTTCAGGGCAGCGTAATTCAGTGTGTCCTCGTCATGGCACTGTGGAGACAAAGATGGCAGAATTGGATGGATCAAATCGGTTTGCTATTACCTATTTTCACAAATAGCACTTAAAATGCTGATCCCAGGATGGAAATCAGTCTGAGGTTCATTTGTTTTACTGACGATTTGTAATTTGAAATATTTATTACATACTTGCTTGCGTGACCATTCCACTTTTGATATATCACTGTTCTTTTCATCTGTTTAAAATATATAACACATCAATATATTATTTAATTTCGCACGGTATCATACCGTGGTCAGATAACATTCCGAATTTTCAAGCAATCAACATCCTTTTTGTCTCAAAAATGAAAGTAAAAATGACTTCTGTCAATTTAAGTGTGCATGTTTGGATACGTGTCATTTGTTCTCATATATCATATATAATAAAATTGCTATAAAGGAGATCTTGGTAATAAAAGTTATTGATATGCAACTTATTGCAACATGTATATTTCAATAGATTTTGCAAAATATGAAAGATATAATACAAAAATGTAAATCTTACAGTACAAAAAGGTTTATATAAATAAGGTGAGATTTAATAATGGATTTTAAAACTGTATTACCTGCAAGAGTGGTTTTAATATGAAAATGTTATCTATCATAAAACAATTTTATATTTCTATAATTTGTTAAAATCTACATTTTGTCCTTCTGAGTGCATAAAGCCGGGCAGCGTACCTGCACAGTGTGTACAGGTCAGTTTACATCTTATACAAATGAGAGCAACGTTCAGAATAATGCTGCAAGATAAAACTATCAGCAAGCCAGAGTGAAGAGGATCCAGCAGCTTCTGAAAGCCTGTAACAAAGAGATAGATTTCAGCATAATGATATAGAGACACATTTCCCATTTGCTTACATTACATTAGTTAAAGATCAAATCGATAACACATTACAGCAGTTGTTTTGTAAATAGTCCATTTTTAACATGAACTTCTAGTATTTTGCATTTTAACAATTTATATTAATATTTGAAATAATTATTAAATTAGGCTCCGGACCCCCCGCGACCCAATAGGATAAGCGGTTTGGAAAATGGATGGATGGATGGATATTAATATTTGAAATAATTATTAAATTAGGCTCCGGACCCCCCGCGACCCAATAGGATAAGCGGTTTGGAAAATGGATGGATGGATGGATAATTATTAAATTAACATCTGTGTAATTTAATTTAAGCACTTAAATTAGAAAATTCATTACATTAAAAAAAGAAATAAATGTCTTAATAGCAGAATAAGCTAAATAAAACTTTGAAGCAGATATACTCTCCACACTGGGTGCTACCATCTATATCCAGCTGTGTGCCGTTCCCAAACAGCATCTCCCCACACTGGGTGTTACCATCTATATCCAGCTATGTGCCGTTCCCAAACAGCATCTCCCCACACATGGCCACAGCGCAGTAGTAAGTCCCAGCATCGGAGAGGCTGAGGTTCCCCTTGGGGAGGCTGTAGACGCAGCTCCGTGTAGGAGATCCAGCCTCAGGGCTCTTCTCACACTCATCACTGCTGTTTCCATGGCTGTAAATGACTCCAGGAAGGGATTCTCCTGATCCATGTCTGAACCAGTAAACACTGTGTTCTCCTGCACAGCTCCCAGTCTCTATCGTACACTGCAGGCTCACAGAGTCTCCTGGCTGCAATGTGTCAGACACAGGCTGCTGTACCACAGTCCTGCTGTTGGAGTCTTTACCTGAAAAGCAAAATAGTCATGATGACAGCCCTTTGAGAATAACAATGGAAAATACAGATCCTCAAAAATTGTTCTTACAGATTTTTGGGAACTGAATCGATGTTCTTCTAGCCATCCAAGAAATCAGTAACTTCTTGGAGAACAGCTGACATTCTTCTCTCTTTTTATTGTATTACTGCTTATTAGTATATATCAGGTAACACTATACATTAACTGCACCTACATAATACCTAAATAAAAATTATATGATAATAACAAACATTATAATCATATAATGTCTTGTATTAATGTATGAAGGTAGATGAATATAATTAATTTCAATTCAAAGAAATGAAGTGTGTAAAGTGTACTTTATATTTTCATGATTTTCGTGACTTTACATTTGGTTTATGTTGCCCCTTTTCCACAGGAAGGTATTTATTGTTTTTGCATATTTAGCTCTTGATGTGTTTTGGTATTTTTGAGCATTTTGCTGTAGTACCTGCATAATTTAATTCAAGAGCCGAAGAGCTGTTTGCCCATTACTAGTTTGTCTATCTTTTAACATTAAAGAAAAAGTATACATAGTAAAAGGAATTACTTGGTTTCGTAGTTCCTCCTATTTATTTTCTTATGCACACAAAAGTAAGTTTTTCCGTTCAACCATAGCACTACAGCGAAAAGCAAAACGTCATGGCAAATACAATTATGCTTTATTCCAATACACATTGCTAATTTTTCATTATTATTACATTTATTCAGCATAATATCTTCAAAGGTTTCATGATTTAATTTGCAATCTTCTGGCCTGAAATCTTTTCCTGCTACACTGAAGACTCTCTCAGCGTGTGCAGAGAAAGCTGCAGCCAAAGGGTTGGCATCCTCTGATAAACATGGTTGGTTCAGGTATCGGTGACATTATGTGAACCTTTCATGGCAGGAATAGGGACTAGTTTGACTTTTGATGCAGGAAAAGTGTTTGGGACGTTTCTTAGGTTAGAAACTGCCGTCACTGCAGCCAACACTGACTTTTAAGGAGAGACACTCAGCTCTTCCTATGAGCAGATCCACCATGGTGCACAAAATGACAGTATAATTATTATTTTAGGTGACACTTCAAATGTTGCATTATTTCATTCTTTACAAAACGACATTTTTATAACAATGATGTATAACAATGTTAATGTGTTTATGTATAATTCATATTTAAATTAAAGTTCATATTTTAGTTAAAAGCTACACCTACAGTACGTATATGAACTTGAATTTGAATCCAAACCCTTTTTCGTTCTTCTTCTTTAAATTCAAATATAAATTTCAATGCCACAACCTGTTTTCAACCACAATTCAAATGTAATTCAGATTAACAAAATGAACTGAAATTCAAGTTCATATATGTATTCAAAATCCTGAATTTTAGGATACGTATTTGAGAATTTCATTCTCAAATCAGTTCTGAATGGTGCACATCCCTAGTTCATATGTTAAATCATGCATTTTTTTTTTCAGAGTGAATACACACTGACTGCTCAGATAAATAACGTCAAAAATAATTTTCTTTTGTTGCTTAAGATTTTTGCACAGTCCTATACTGTATATAACAACTCAAACATTTTTTTATGTTATTTGTTTTAAAGAGGCTGCAATGTGTAACATTAACATCTGTATAAAGAGAAGGTTAGGCTTTTGGCTGACAGCAAGCAAAATGCAACAAATTGTATAATAATAATAATAATAATAATAATAATGAATGATTTTTGTTTGATGTTTAGAAAAACATTTATGGAACAAAGCAGACAATAAGGTATCTTTGCTAATTTTATATTGACAAACAACTAAACTGTCAAAATTATTTTGCAGGGAATAATCTTACTGACATTATAATAAAGCAAATATGAAAATAGTTGGAATCTCATTTACCTGTGATTATGACAAAGGTTCCATTCCCGAAGGTGACCTCATGAAGAAACACAGCAGCACAATAATACACTGCAGAATCTGACGGCTCCACGTTAGAAATAGTGAGGTTAAAACTCCCCTCTGCATTCAGTAAGGAGTAACGTTTTATGCTTTTATATTCCTTGTAAAATTCACCAGGTACGTAGAGAAGTGCTTTCGCCATGGGCTGGGGCTTCCGACCAACAGCTTGCTTAAACAAAGTAACAAAAGTTGTTTCTCCTTGACAGAAGCATGTCAGGGTCACACTGTCTCCAAGCTGAACCCTCATCAGGTGACTGGGCTGAACAACATCTGTAGTCAGTGCAGTGTCTGCAAAAACAGAAAAACAAAAAAAATCATAATCAAATAAGACATATAATAGTAATCTAAATAACTATTAACTATGATGCAGATTAAATGGCCAAATTCCACTGATCACATCATACAGATAAATGAAAATATTAAAATCCCAAAATAATTTATATTATAGGGCCTTACTAATGAAAATGAGAAGACCAAAGAGTCTGAACATTTTTGTGCTTCCACTGTTTAGAATAAACTGCTCTGCTGCTAAGTGAGAGATCATGGTCGTGGTCGGGATGAAAGGGCAGGAAACAGAGAGGAAACAGAGAGACACACATCAGGCTGATCTGATTGGCTGTTCACATGGGAACTTAAGTAACAGTGAAAAAGCATTTTAATGTGCACTTACATGACGTTTATTAATTTACTCCTTAACATCCAGTTAAAATGAGAACAATTAGATAAACAGGAGCAGATACTGAGCATATAAAGTTCTTTGTACAGAGTGCTGAGATACTGTGGGAGAGCATTTGCTAATCATCTCTCTCAGACAAGCTCAGCACAGTATGAGTCTGTTATCTATCTGATATTAGACAGTCTCTCATACAGTAATAATAATTGATACTTTATTGGTCCCTGTGGAGAAATTGTCTTAACTTCTCTCTCAACTTGCTCTCTTTTTTTTAGAGTAAACAGAGTAAGTTGTCTGCGAAGGGCAGCCACCCATAGTGATGCCCAGTGAGCTGGGGGTTAAGGGCCTCGCTCAAGGACGCAGAGATGTGCTGTGGCTGGGTTTGAACCAGCGACCATCTTATTACAAGCACACAGGCATTAGATATTCTAATCACACTTAAAAGGCAGATTAAATGTTCTTTCCACCATGCAAACAGAATGTAAATTGTAGCTTTACTGCTTAGATTTACATTCACACATTTGCATTTAAAACAAGCATTTTAAGTGATGTACATGAGAGTAAATGGTGAATCAGTTTATTTGCCACTCTACACATTACATTGGCGCCCATTATAAGTAACTGTACAGTGACATTGCAGTTCCTCAGTTGCTTTGATGCATTTCTGGAATCACCCTTAACATCTGCAAAACTGTAAGTGCATTTCCCAAAACAATTCGTGCAAACAGCACCACACAGATGGACTGTCTACAAAAAAAGTCATAGAGGCCACCAGCAGCCCGAATACCACACCGTAAGGCCGTATGTTAGGATGCTCTCTATGGCAGAGCGGTAGGAGGCCACCAGCAGCCCGCATACCAGACCGTAAGGCAGCATGTTAGGATGCTCTCTATGGCAGAGCAGTTGAAGGTCCCGATCAAGAAATCCGACAAGTTTCCCCAATAAGCCAGTAACCCCGCTTCATAGAACAGGCCACAGGACTGGTTTTGGTGAGATAGTCCGAGTAGTAGGTAGAAATCAGGATGGAGACTGAGTGTGGGTCTAACAGGTGAGCAGATGTAGGACAGAATGTAGAGCCCTCTGGTGGAGTGCCTGTGCATGACTGAATGTATGGTTTGGGTCTGATGGTCTGAATAGTTGGTAGAAATAGGCACCTTCCTACCTGATGTGGTAGGTCTAGATAAGGGGTCACCAACATGGTGCCCCAAGGATGCCCCCAATGACCACATGAGTTGCCCGTGGACCTGTTCTATAAAATAGCACAACTCACCAGCGAACATCATCTAAAATTTTATTTTGTCCTGTTTCTAATCTATCACATTTGCATTTATATAGATTTGAAATTGAATATAAAAAAGCATTTAAAACATGTTTATCATGCATGAAGTTTAGACATGTTTAGGAGGGCGTTTAAAACTGATATCAAACTTCGTATGGCTCAGTACCCGTGAAGTAGCTCTCCGTTTTAAAAAGGTTGGTGACCCCTGGTCTAGATCTTGCAAGTTTGTTTGTACTGGCTGTGTGAACATACTGTAGCACTGTTAAGAATATGCAACACAGCCTGAGTTGGGGATCTGCTGTATGCATCAGTAATATAATGCTTTGTCCTTTTCTAGGCTGTTCATTAAGACATAAAGCCTGAAAGTTTTCTGAATGGCATTAATGAAATTGAGCACTGCCCCCACCTGCTGGCCAATTTATTAAAACATTGAAATCGCTGTCTGCACAGGCTGACGTGTCATTTAAGTCTGATAATTTTCTATGAGTCAAACGGCAAGAAAATGACAAGAAGTTAAAAACATGGAGTTAGATGAAGGAGAAAAGATTACAAATTTGAAGATTATGAAATCAGGACATGTCAGCTAAGTCAGCCAAGGTGGGTCTTAAACATATGGACGGAAGTATGAGCGCTAAACTTAAACGGGTTCACTTGTAACCGCTGCCACCAAATTTCGTTAATAAATTGCTGGGGAGGTCCAGATACATGAGACAGGAATAGAAGGATTATTCTTTATTAATATACAGACGAGGGTTACAACCCTCCCTAGGGCAATAGAAGGGGATACCTGCCACGGGACATTCTAAAACGCTTAATGTGAAAATGCGTAACGCAACTTAATGTATTAAAACAGTCACCACAAATCACCAAATTTCTCGCGAATGTATCTGGCCATAAAGACTTACCTGACAAGAAATCAAAACCGAAATGCTAGGAATATGGACTTTAAGCCTTTTCTTTATGGGCGTCAATGGAGGGGAAAACGCTTGACGTAAGATGAAGTCCATATTCCTAGCATTTCGGTTTTGATTTCTTCCCTGGCATGGGTGACGGGTACACCACGTTCCCAAAGCCACGTTAGCCTCGAGCGAACTGCCCGGAGAAACCGCTCACACCAGCGCTGCAACCCGATCTCCTCCCCTTTTAAACACACATTTCTATGGCGTTAAATTAGTGCCAAAAGTCGTGCGCATAAAAACAGAAAATCCATGCTCTCTACGCGCTCGCGATTGCACAGCACTCACTCACTCGCTCGCCGTTAAATTAGGGCCAAAAGTCGAACCACGCGCGTGCGTGTGCTCGAGTGCTGAAAACCCATCCCCTCTACGCGCTCGCGTCTGCACAGCACTCGCTCGCTCGAATTTCCCGCTTCGTCTTACCGTATATAAAAGAATGGGCCAATGTACGGTAAATTGCATTGTGAATAAAATTTCTTAATACAACATCACAAAGCCAATTTAATAAATTCAAATCCTGGGAAGAACGCTCCTCAGATATTAGTTCTCGGGTTAGTGTTAGCAGACTATAGGCGAAACCACCTTAAGTGCTATCTGTTAATGTTTATTAAATTAGCATTAAAATGGAGAGGTTTATAATATCTTTTGTCCTTGTAGCTGCTAAATACACTCATTATTAAAGCCATAAAGTTGTCTGCCTACTACATTGGAATCTCCACTGAGTAAGTGTTTTTGATGGATTTTATTTAACTTTATTATACTCTGGTCCTTAGATCTAATGTCATACTTCTTCACTTATATTGTTTGTGAAAAGGTTTACCACGGTCAAACAGAGCAGCCAC
The DNA here is from genome assembly GCF_023856365.1 of Brienomyrus brachyistius. NCBI lineage: Eukaryota > Metazoa > Chordata > Actinopteri > Osteoglossiformes > Mormyridae > Brienomyrus > Brienomyrus brachyistius. Next base: position 396,569 of record NW_026042404.1, on the reverse strand, counting down.
TACATCATCATACATGAACAAGCACCTCACAAAACAAAAACATTTCATTTTCATAATTAAAACTTTTGAATGGTAGGCCTAGTGTGTGGATCAGAGACAAGATCTTGACACCTCATTAACTATAATTTGTTCTGTGAACAGCTCAGATACCACCTTCTCGAAAGTCTTCTGCATAAAATAGAAATAGGATTCAGCGCGACTCCACTAAATTTGGATTACCTGGAGTTCCTTTGTCATCAGGAGCTGTATCTTCTGCAGGCCCTGTCTAATCACATTGAAGTACCTCCTGCTATCACCCTGGCTTTGCAAGAGCTCTTTGACCTTGTGAGGGCACATCTGGAACGTCCAGCCCCATGTGTCACACAGGAAGTCGCTGCCACCAATAGACGACCCAAGATTTTGATTGAAGAACAATGTTTGAAAGAAATGCTCCATACTCAACTTCCTGTGCCTTGCATAGCCACACTGATGGGTGTTTCAAGAAGAACAATCTTAAGAAGAATAAAAGAGTATGAGCTCTGTGTTAGGGAACTTGACAATTTGGTTTCTTCTGTCAAGAATGATCTACCAAATGCAGGCTACAGGATAGTCAATGCAGGCTGCAGTCAATGGGCTACAGGGTTCGGTGGAGAAGAGTTGCAGCCTCCATGCATAGGGTTGATTCCATGCGCATCATATAAAGGTTGTCAAGTCTTGGCTGTGTTGTACGCAGAATGTACCAGGGCCTTTGTCTCTAGTACACGTGGACACAAACCACAAGTTGATCCGGTTTGTATTACCAGCAAATTTATTTGGAGTAAACCCTGGGTGGATTGGTGTGAGGTGGTGGTGGGGCTTTGGAGAAGATTTCCTGCCGATCAACACTAGCAACTTATATCTATCTGTCATGGAGGTCTCGGGACTCACAGATATTCAGAGACATGTGGATAGTTTACCAGTGGTTTTCAGCAGGAAATAGTTATTACTACAAATTGTCACCCCCCCCCCCGCCCCCCACAGAAACTGGATCTGGCTATAGTGGGAAAATCTTTTTTTTTTTTTATTTGTGAGAACTTGAAAGCAAAACAAAACTTGGAAAAAATATATGCTCATTCACCAATTTTCTAATCTGGGGTCTAAAGTGGTCAGGCTTGCAAGTGTATTTGGTTATTTGTCTATCCTAGCCTGTTGCAGTGTATATTTCCTGTATATTTTGCATGTAAAAAATGTTGTTTGTTATGTCAGTGCTTAATATTATCATGTAGTCTTCATGAACTTTCTTCATCTTGGCCAGGGACTGCATTTGAAAAGTAGCCACTTGACTAAAATTGGCACATTTTCAGAAATGCCAGCAACAATACTGATAATGAACACCCCTCTAACTGACTCTCAGTTGGTTTAGAAAAAAGACTTTTAAGAGAAAAGAAAGCCTTCCTTTGGTTTTGCATTTTTCTCTTTTTTGTTGGCTGTGCACAATATATTAGAAGAATACCTTACAATTATATTAGTTAAGAAATAACAGATTGCGTATATACAATATTAAGGTGATGACAACAACCCTCACTGTCTCTAGGTGCTGCTTCAGACAGGGCATTCTGCAGCAGGGACACCACCCGTCGTGCAGCATCCAGCAAATCTCCCTATCACAACAGCCCACATAACAGAATAACATTAGTGTATGATTCAGTAGGGCTAGTCCAGGTCTGGAAAGTAGTTGGGCCAGATTTTTAAACCAAGAAATTTAGCTGGGCCAGACATTTTCAGCGGCCCAGTAAGCAACAGGTAATGGCATTTTAAACAAACACAAATCAAGGTACATTATTTTAAAAAACTACAACTGAACAGAATCTGAGAGCAATATTTTTTTTCACTTCTGAAATGAGAAAAATATTTTGGTCGTATCTGACCTAGACGCATCCCAAAGAAAAAAAATGCCTATTAGATGGTAAACAGACATAAAGAAAAAGGGAAAAATCGTCTATAATCATCATCCGCTTATACTGTGGTGATCCATTTCACCCACACAGGCATGATCACCATTAGCGGTTTCCACATTATTGTCGAGGTGACTATTCACTTTACCTCTGCTTTCTCCGACATCTTCCTGATTCTGCCGCCAACAAGGGGCTCATAGGGTGGAGACTGAGGGTGTTAAACAGACCAATCTTTTGTCACTGAATGCAACAAATAATGTATTTATCTGTCAAAAGTCCAGCACCAGGAAAAGCAACAGAGTGACAGTAGAAACTGTAATAATAATGGAAGTGCGCCGCCCTACAGGGAAGGAGGAGTGATGGGAGTCCCGGTGGTGGCTAAGCGCGCGTGGGGAGAGGCGTCGTACTGTGAGGCTTCATGAACTTCCGATGGGGCAGTGCTGTCATACAGCGGGGAGCCTGAGAGGGGCACTGTGGCCGGGTGCGAGAGCCCTGGGTAATGAGTTGTAGAGCTGCGCAGTGTCACGATCGGGTACAAGCAGGCAGGCGATCGTGCGGGCAAGGCGTGCAAGGAGCAAGCGGACAGGCAAAAACGGGAGTTTAATTAGGAAGCGCGGACGGGGAAACATCTCACGCATACAAACATCAATGACAGACACTGGACTCAGGTAAGACACGGACTGAAATACACAGGACTGAGCAAATTAACTAGATACAGCTGGGTACAAATCGGGAGAAAACACGTGGGTAATCAGGGGGCGTGGCACACAGGAGGAGCGGACGAGCCGGGCATGACACGCAGGAACTGAGAGCCCAAGCTGTTGGACATTCCACTGGACTAGGAGACTGGGGTGAGTGAGGAGGAGCTCATTGACCACAAACTGGGATACTGGCTGTGTGTGAGCAATGGGGTGGAGATTAAGGAAAGACGTTAAATCAGCATGCAGTGTTGCCTGGAAACAACAACAAATATACTAGTGTCACTGTACTAAAACAATATCAAAATAATGCCTATTTTTTATTCATTTTACTTGTAGAGTGCAAAGTACAAAGGAAAACAAAGAGTAACTATGGCGAAATAAATCAAAGCATGTCCCAGAATGATGGGCCTGAATGGATCAGGACAGAAGAAGGCGAAAGTCCTGTTAACGAGGTGAGACGATGCAGACACAGGCCAGGATGTGGGTATAGGCGAGAACAAGAGGGAAGACGGGGGCCCGAGACTCAGCATGGGGACAGGTGGGGGAGGGGAGGCACGGGCTCACCTGGAGCTGCTCCCGGAGGTGCCGCTATGACTCATGGGTAACATGCCGGAATGGGACGGCACCTGTAGGCTGGACCAGTTGTCATGGGAGGGCAACATGGACAGACAGGTAGACGAGCTGTCTGAATAAGCAGCTGCAAGTATAAAACAATAAATGAAGCAGGTATGTGGTGGGCAGTGTTACAGCGTCCTTAATATGGTCAATACAGAAAAGGCATGTTATCATGTTATGTATATACTGCCTCCAGTTACTTAATGCCTAACTTTAATACATTGATTGATTTGTTCACTGCTGCAGCCTGTGTCAACTTTCCTTTCAGACAGATGTAAAGTCCATTCTGTTTTTGTTCTGTGTAGTTTTTTTTGAACAGCATATGGCTGAATTCTGTTAAACCTCAGACTGAAGAAAATTGTGTTAATTGAAAAGCAAATATCAAAAACTCAGTCTGCAGGAATGTTTTTCTAAATATTTCTGTGGACTTTTGGAAATTTCACGAAATTCCATTGCTCCATTACATAAACACTGAGTGAGATTTCATTCCCATTACTGCAACGTATGAAGAGGATTATGACTTATTACTTTAGGTTATCGGACTGAGTGAGTTTTGGAAATTTGCTCTTCGATAACTGAAGCAGTGCTGTGAATGCAGAGGTTATATGCGTCGCATATCAACAGAACTGTATGTTTATGTCTTGTCTTAATTATTTTGATTAAATGTCTAACTATTCCCAATATGTGTGAACATACTTGGCCAAATAAAGCTGATTCTGATTCAGTCAGAGGGTAATCGTCGGTGTGCTGTACTATCGTGGTGACCCACACAGAGAGCTTAGGACCATGATTTCAGTGTGTGCTTGTGTGAGGGGACAGGCAGGGCGGCGGCTCACTGGGTGATGCACTCCTGTGGGTATAGGGGCTGGGATAGGGGGCGGAGCAGTTACTCCTCAAGGAGGAGTAACAGTCACAGCCGTGGGGGGAGGAGAGGGAGAGGGTGCTCCCAAACTGGGGGTGTGGGTTTGATGAAGAGCAGAGAGACCCTGAGCCTGGGATGAACCAGCTGCCTACTGAAACGAAAGCGGATAAAGACAGAAACTAGAACCTCAAACTAAACAACACAAACAACAATATCAAGTTATATTCAATCATTAAACCGTTATATATTTAATCTAAACAATAGTAATAAATATCGTTCCGATTCAAAATATCATTTACGGGTGAATCTTATGACTTGCATTGGGAAACAGGAAACGGGCCAAGCTGCAGGGCCAGTTCAAAGGCATAGTGCGAGGCGCCCAGAAAGGGGGCGAGGTCTGGGCGGAGTCAGCTAAAGAAGAAAAAGGCCTGACCTTTTTCTGGATGCTGTGGACTGTGTTTGTGTGTGAGCTGCAGCTGCATGTTCCTTACATTTTTTTTATTAACACCAGCACCGTGAGGTTTGGCCTGGACTGGGTCCTGTCCTGCATGGTTGAAGACATGTTGACTGATGGTCAGCCCGTGTTCTGTTGGATCCCACAGAAAGGAAATGGGAATCCCGTTTGGATCGGATGCTGACAGTTGAAAAAAAACTCATGTCTGTGTGTTATGAAAGAATATCAATAAATGTTTCCGAAAGGGGATGACTCATTTGGTAATTATTTACGGCTTATGTTATGGCTGAGAAATTTACAGTCTTTACTAAAGTCTGACTTCTTTCGAGTCACCTTTAATATAGATTGGACACTCTCTATGCTATGTACAATACTTATATAGATGGTACATGTTTACTTGCTTGCACAGATGGTTGATTAGGTAATTAGTGTAAGTGTGTGTGTGTGTGTGTGTGTGTCCAATCGCATGTATGTCCAAGGTCCATAGTAAGTAATATACACTGATCAAGAGATGCCTGAAAGTGGATGAAAGAGGACATTAGTGGGTGTATCACTTAGTGTAACGGGTGCAGGAAAATGAGCAGGACTGCAAGCCATATAATGACCCACTGTCCTTATCTAGCTCTTAATACAGTATGCATACAGTGATGTATCTACAATGGACAGCTACTATAAGCAGATAGCACAGTACAGGTGCTTAATCTGTATGCTATTTCCATCCATCCATTGTCCAAACCGCTTATCCTACTGGGTCACAGGGGGTCCGGAGTCTATCCCGGAATCAATGGGCACGAGGCAGGGAAGAACCCAGGATGGGGGGCCAGCCCATCACAGCTCACACTCACACACCATTCACTCACACATGCACACCTACGGTAAATTTAGCTACTCCAATTAGCCTCAGCATGTTTTTGGACTGTGGGGGGAAACCGGAGGAAACTAGCAGCTTTGTGTGGTAATTGTTTGTATTAAAAATACATTGGATCAAGTCAAATTATTTTTATGAAGAATTAACATCTAAAAGCTGCTAGTAGACCGTGGGAAAATAATTTTTCTATTTTCTTGCTGCCATCTCGTGGCCAAAAGTAGGTATTGCAATTTCCATCATATGTAAGAGGGCCTGCCCATCAGAGTAATGTACATCCTGTGACATGTATTGACTATCAAGACAAACTGAAACACGGTGTATTAGGCTGTCAATGAGTACTGGACTAGGGTGAAAAACTGCCTGATAATCTACCTATTAACTAGAAGAGTACAAACTGGAGACGGATCCCCTAATACAGAGGGATTAACGTCTGTGCCACATCCAGAACCATTCAGTGTAGGAGTCTGGTGGTTCTACTGGATACTGACAAGTACCCAGCCCCTTTGTTCCCTCTGATAATCATCAGTCCTCCTCTGAATGCCTTCACCACTCTATTCCTGAATAGGTACACATTTAAATATGCTAGCAAGATCAAGGTATTGGGATAACTGTTAGGTTCGCTGTTCAGAGAGTTGCAGTGAAAACCATCATACACAGTGGCCCTTTCTGGATAAGATTACCTCCCTCTGATCTAACAGGTCAAGATCAAAGCAAGGTGCATTGCAATGTCTGACACCCAGCACACTACAGCATATAAAATACAGGTATCCATCGCCTTCCGCATTTGGAACCAGGACCACTTGTTGCAAGTCAATTTGGGCGTATCTCAAGTTATACGAGAGAGGCAAGACATTAAGGACAGTATACACAGTACTGAAATAATAATGTACATATTAAACCACAGCACTTAATAAACAGATACTGCACTTACATTTCACAAAAAAAAAATAAAGCACAGATTGCACTAAGAAATCAAAAGATGCATGTGCTAGCAAACAGTGGGAGCTGAGGAAGAAGCAGTGGTGAAATACTTTATTGTACAGTACAGTAAGTTTCTTTTTATAGAATGAAATAGCATACAGGGGGCGGCATGGTGGTGCAGTGGTTAGCACTGTTGCCTCACACCTCTGGGACCCGGGTTCGAGTCTCTGCCTGGGTCACATGGGTGTGGAGTTTGCATGTTCTCCCCGTGTCGTCGTGGGGTTTCCTCCGGGTACTCCGGTTTCCCCCCACAGTCCAAAAACATGCTGAGGCTAATTGGAGTTGCTGAATTGCCCGTAGGTGTGCATGTGTGAGTGAATGGTGTGTGAGTGTGAGCTGTGATGGGCTGGCCCCCCATCCTGGGTTCTTCCCTGCCTCGTGCCCATTGATTCCGGGATAGACTCCGGACCCCCTGTGACCCAGTAGGATAAGCGGTTTGGACAATGGATGGATGGATGGATGCTGAGGCTAACTGGAGTTACTAAATTGCCCGTAGGTATGCATGTATGAGTGAATAGTGTGTGAGTGTGCCCTGTGATGGGCTGGCTCCCCATCCTGGGTTGTTCCCTGCCTCGTGCCCATTGCTTCCGGGATAGGCTCCAGACCCCCCACGACCCAGTAGGATAAGCGGTTTGGACAATGGATGGATGGATGGAAACAGCATACAGATCTTATAAGCACCTGTACTGTGCTATCTGCTCATAGTAGCTGTCCATTGTAGATACATCACTGTATGCATACTGTATTAAGAGCTAGACAAGGGTCATTATATGGCTTGCAGTCCTGCTCATTTTCCTGCACGCGTTACACTAAGTGATGCACCCACTAATGTCCTCTTTTATCCACTTTCGGGCATCTCTTGATCAGTGTATATTATTTACTATGGACCTTGGACATACATGCGATTGAACACACACACACACTTACACTAATTACCTAATCATCCATCTGTGCAAGCAGGTAAACATTTACCATCTATGTAAGTATTGCACATTGCATAGAGAGTGTCCAATCTATATTAAAGGTGACTCAAAAGAAGTCAGACTTCAGTAAAGACTGTAAATTGGCAGCCATAACATAAGCCGTAAATAATTACCAAATGAGTCATCCCCTTTCGGAAACATTTATTGATATTCTTTCATAACACACAGACATGAGTTTTTTTTCAACTGTCAGCATCCTTCTCGATTGTCAGAAGCTCTGCGCTAGAGGGAGGTTTACTGGTCTTATACTCTTCTGGCACCTTGTGTGATTCCTGACTTGGGACATCAGTTTGGCTCCTTCTGTATGTGGTTTACATTGTATTTGTTCTTTAAAGTTGCCCCTTCAGAATTAGACAGTGTAACCAGCTTGCCACATATTGCCTGGATGACATAAGGTCCGGTAAAATCCGGTTCCGTTCTTCCTCCTTTCCGTCCCCGCTTCCTCATGTTGAACAGAAGCGCCTCATCTCCAACATGATAAACTGTGTTTTGGTACCTCTTTTGTATTCGTTTACCACATGCCTGCTTCTGTTTTTCCTGTTACTAGGAGATGTTTTCAGCTGTTGTTGCTTATTGTCTCAACTACTTTATTTTTTTCATCAAAAAACGTGCCGTAGCTTTTCTCATCGGGAAGAATAATTGTGGAAAGCTGAAGTGGAAAAACATTCATAGCAAATTATTATTATTCACAGATCATTATAAAGAGTCATTTTCTAAAAGCATTAAGAACAATGTAATTTGCTGTTTCAAGATATGTTTTTAAATAACTACTTGTCAGTCATAAGAAACTCTTCAACACACATGATCCGATCTTGCCACAAATCATTTTTAATCTCACTTTTGTTGCCAGCAGTTCAGACATTAATGGCTGTGTGTTGAGTTATTTTGAGGGGACATCAAATTTACACCATTATACAAGCTGTACACTGATTACTTTACATTCTATCAGAGTTTCATATCTTTAACGTTGTCCCTTGAAAAGATATAATAAAATATTTACAAAAATGTGTGGGGTGTACTCACTTTTGTGAGATACTGTATATTAAGGGATTGATTGTCAATAATATCAGTAATTCCTGATGTAATGTTAAAAGAATAGAGCCTGTCTCACACAGTTCTAAAACAACCTCAAAAACAGACTTACCATTTTATGTCATCATTCGTTTTCTCATCCAGGCCATTGGTTTGGGGATGATATGCAGCAGTGATCAACGGCAGAACAGGGGCTCTGAACGCAGTATGGATTAAAAAGGAATTAACCATCTCTCTCAATATAAAATTAGGATCATTTATTCTCTACAGAGGCCCCCATAGAATAGTGCATCCATCCCCTCACTCATGTTTAGACAGACGTAAGGCAACAGGCCAATGACATTCAGAACAGCAACAACATCAACAATTGTACAGCTAGTTTTAAAATTTAATAAAAAAGACAAACCAATTAGGTAATATTAATGAAATTATTAAAATGTGCAGATTAATAGTCAGAAATAATTTGCGATTTTAAGAGCGGAAAGGATACATTAAAACTCAATTACATTTATCCCTTAATAATAAAAAAAAGGTTTTTGAATTTTACATCATGATAAATGAGAACTATATGTGATTACTAATTACTGTTGACTAATTTCCTGTCTGGACGTTTCCCTCCTCATTGTTAAAAGTCATTATATGTCTGGGTGCCAGTCAGTGGAAGCACACAGACATGTTGGCCAGCTGTCATATTCATTCAGCACCAGCCCATCAAGTAGAGAATTCAGCACCACGGACAGTGACCTGTGTTACAATGACATCAGGTCATTGGCTCTAAATATTTTTCTAGAAATAACTAAATGGCTCTATTGTAGAAATTTCCAGCCAGAGTCTTGTGGTGCGTTCGTTTTTCTCTCGGAACTTGGAAATTCCAAATTGGGTGACATCACATCCAACAATCTCCCGTTCAAGCTAGCACAACTCGGAACAAACATGGCTGCCTCCATGAATACGCTGCTGTGTTGTTGCTTTATATTTTAGCAGTTATGGAGTAAGATTATTATTTCAGACAAATAAACAAGAAACAGGAACTAGTCAAACACATTAAAAGCTTTATAAAGTATTTTAGTACATTCATAGCGATATTCTTTTTTCGAGAGGCAAACAAACTACAAACAAACCAAAAACACTAACAAGTCTGGTAAAAATCTGATATTGCATGTTAGGATACTGTTTACGGTCACAATATGGTATTCTCTAAATCGAACACGTGCAATTACATTAATAATTACTAATAATTATAAATAATAATAATAATAAATGGGCGGTATGGTCGTGCACTGGTTAGCACTGTTGCCTCACACCTCTGGGACCCAGGTTCAAATCTCCGCCTGGGTCACATGTGTGTGGAGTTTGCATGTTCTCCCCATGTCGTCGTGGGGTTTCCTCCGGGTACTCCGGTTCCCCCCCACAGTCCAAAAACATGCTGAGGCTAATTGGACTTGCTAAATTGCCCGTAGGAATGCATGTGAGAGTGCATGGTGTGTGTGAGTGTGCCCTGCGATGGGCTGGCCCCCCATCCTGGGTTGTTCCAGCCTCGTGCCCATTGCTTCCGGGATAGGCTCCGGACCCCCCGTGACCCAGTAGGATAAGCAGTTTGGAAAATGGATGGATGGGATAATAATAAATTTAACAAAATAAACATTTTTAAGGATTTGTAAAATAGAATTAATGTTGAGTGTGTAAGCCGCCATGTTGAAATTACGTCACAGGGGCAACTCGGACAAGAAGATTCTGTCAGACATTAACGTCATAAAAGAGGCGTTTCTAATGGGAAGTGATGTTTTTCGTGACGTTTTTGTCCGAGTTGGAGTGAAATAATCAAACGCAGCATGTGTTCCTATTTGAAGAGAATATTCTATTTTTATTCTAAGGAACTACAGAAAATCAGCTCTGCATGTGATCTCCCCTTTACTGCTCGAGCAGGGCACACGCACATCAACAAGTGTCAAGGCAGCAAGTGCATGCAAACAACTTCTCAGGACGGTTACAGTATAGGACCTTCAGAAAGAGCCAGACTGCGGCGTCATTCAGAGATTCCATTGTCTAAGGCTTGCACTAAAACATTACAGCATATTTAAACAAAGTAGCATGGCACCTGTGTCAGAATCCCTCCCTGCCTTGTTCTGTTCTCTCTTTGTTGTCCCCATTTAGCCAGCACATGTCACTGGCCATCCTGACTCCTCTTTTGATTGTGGGTTTTAAGGATATCAGTGGGTCTGTGTTTTCATAATTGTCCCCCAGGCCACCATGCTGCTCAGCCCTTGATTCCAACTACAGTTGCAATCAGGTGGTTCTCAATCTACTAGGACTGTATAACAGGATTGGCCACCTGTTCTACCTTTACTCGTTCAGCCGCATTCATGAGTCTGGCCTATAGGTTATTCAAATTTTGTCCTGCCAAATTTACCGGACAGGAGGTGGACACTGCAAATGAATGTGTGAATACTCCAATACCTACATCTTTACAAGTTACCTGAAGTGGTTTGGTAAATGATTGTGAGGTTGGAAGTCCTTCTTGATGTCTGTTTGCAGCTCATCCACCAGCAACTGCACGAGTTGTCGCTCCCAGAGGGAATCCCACTCTCGGTCCGCTGGAGGGTCCATCTCACTGTAGCTGGAGTATGTTTCCATCAGTCACTTGGCGTGGGGCTCACAGAATTTACCAGGCTCCTGTTTAATCTGACGCACCTTAGTCCAGTCCATGCATCTGGGGAACTTCTCTGAAAATCTCTGGCAGATTCTTTGCAGCTATACTTGATATTGGGTACTTGCCGCAACTAAGTAATGGGTTGTTGAATCAAAGTCCCGTTCCATGTCAAAAATAACCCCATTTTAGGGTTTTGTTAAACAACTGGTCTAATTTGGATGCAGAGGTTCTGCACGGAAGGCCCAGTCTCTGATGGGCTGTGGCATAGCGAGGCCTGTTCTGCCTGGAATCCGGCAGGTCACTGGCAACATCCCCCAACTCCTTCATCTATAAGGTCGGGAAACCAGAACGTTTACTCCCCCTTATGGATAAGGACATACCAACGTTGGGGCAACTCCTGCTGCCTGAGTCTTCAACCAAGTCCAAAACAAAAGTATACAATGTTAGGAAGGGTAATTCAATGGTATGAGACTGAAACTAGAAACTGTAAATCGGATGGAGTTAAATAGCAATACTGTGGAAGAGGCATGGGAATTTTTTAAAAGCACATTGTTGCAAGTGCAAAAGAACTTCATACCCGTTTCCAGAAAAACTAAATCTAGGAAACTGCAACCAAGCTGGTGTCATGACCTGCTTGTACGATCCTCGTGTGTGCCACGCCCCCTCATTAACCATGTGTGCTGCCCCGATTGTAACCAGCTGTTTTCTGTCAGTTTGAGTAGTCCTGTGTATTTAGTCCACATTCAAGTCTGTTTCCCCAGTCCTGTCATTGAAATCTCTCGCTGTTGGTACCTGTTTTCATCAATAAACCCTCATTCCCGACTCTCCGTTTCCCGGATCCTTGATTCCTCGCTTCCTGCCTGTTCGTCCAGCACGCGATGTCACAGGTGGTTTACTACGAAAATTAAGAATAAAGTCAGGAGCAAAAGGGCTTTCTTCCACAAATGGAAATTAACTAATGATTTCAAAATAAAGCAGGAGTATCTAAGTCTACAGGTTTAGTTAATAACAGTTATAAGGATGACGTTAAAAGTTTCTTCCAATATTTTAACTCCGAAAGAGCTCTAAAAGCTGAAAATCACTCATTTGCAGGATAGTAAGGGCCTTATAATTGAAAATGAAATTGATATAAATGAGTTTAATGATTATTTTACAATGGCTGTTCACAGTAGAATAGCTTACCACCATTTAGTACAAATACAACGATGTCTATGACCAATATATGTATAACTGAGGCTGATGTGGTACAAAGCCTAGCTAAGCTCAAAATAAATAAATCGCAAGGCCCTGATGGCATCTTATCTATAGTTTTAAAAGAGATGAGGGGTATTATTAGCCAACCTTTAACTTTACTATTCCAGAAATCATTATCTGCTGGTGTGGTATCTTCTGATTGATGTTAGATCATGTCTCATGTCCAGAGAGGCTACAACAGGATCTGGATTTAATTAGCGACTGGGCTCATACGTGGCAGATGAAATTTAACATAGATAAATATAAGGTAATCCATGCAGGGAGCAGAAATATAGTAAATATAGTAAAGTACAGATATTTTATGGGTTCCACTGAAATAAAGGTAGCTGATTACGAGAAAGATCTCGGTGTGTATGTTGATACTTCCATGTCCCACTCTTGCCAGTGTGGGGAAGCATTAAAAAAAGGCAAAAGGATGTTGGATTAAACTCCACACACCTAGAGATGTAAGTCAAGAGAAGTGATGCTACGATTATATAATTCCTTGGTAAGATCCCACCTAGAATACTGTGTGCAGGTTTGGTCACCATACCTTCAGAAGGACATTGCTGCCTTGGAAAAGGTGCAACGTAGGATGACTAGAATGATTCCTGCACTTAGAGGAATGTCTTATGAGGAGAGGTTCGCTGAGCTGAATCTGTTTAGCCTCAAGCAAAGGAGACTATGGGGGGACATGATCCAGGTATATAAGATTCTAACAGGTCGGGATGCTGTTCAGCCAAATGACCATTTCAATATTAATTTAAAATACTAGAACTCGTGGCCATAGTGGAAATTAGCTGGAGAACATTTAAAAATGAATCTGAGGAAGCACTTCAATTCAATTCAATTTTATTTATATAGCGCTTTTAACGACATGCATTGTCACAAAGCACTTTACATTTAACCGGCCAGAACCCCACCAAGCAAGCCTGAGGCGACAGTGGCAAGGAAACTCCCTCTAGCAGGAAGAAACCTTGAGTGGAACCTAGACTCAGAAGGGGACCCCATCCTCCTCTGGGCGACCAAGGAGCATGAAACTGCATTTACATTGACATTCATTAGAGTTCATATAGTTATAAAGTCCCAGTTGGTTTCATGTAGTTATATCCAGGAGTCCAGGTGCGGGTTCACACGGTGTAGTCGGCTCGGTATCAGCTCGAAAAAGAGAAGATGGAGAAGAGTTATTGCCCTACACCTAACCGGCAGGACTAAAGCAACTATGACAGCCTGCCTAAAAGAGTGACCTGGAAGGAAGCACAGGCATGAGGGTTTACAGAGGTTTTGGCGTCAAGCCACCTCCCATCCACAGCTTAAGTGATCGGCGAGAGTGGCAGGACGACAGCACCAATCCCCCCTTTCCCCTTCAATCTCAAATAACTATGAACCTCCAGATTTCCCATTCACCTTAGAAAAGAAGATTTAACTATCCAAAAGACTGGCGAAAGAGGTACATCTTAAGCCTTGACTTAAAAGCAGAGATTGTGTCTGAGTTCCGAACACTAATAGGAAGTTTATTCCATAGCTGTGGTGCTTTATGAGCAAATGCTCTTCCCCCAAAGGTAATGTTCTTTATTCTGGGTACGGATAGAATACCTCCATCTCGTCATCTAAGTGTATGATTCGGAACGCAAATGAGGTCACTCACATACTGCGGTGCAAGACCATTTACAGCTTTATAGGTTAAGAGCAGTGTTTTGTAGTCAACACGAAATCTAACTGGCAGCCAGTGCAGTGAAGATAAAATTGGGGTAATATGATTATATGTTTTAGTTTAACTATTGCTAGTAGCGGTTCAATCAATGCTGGGAGCATCGCTGAATAATTTTGATGGAACAGGGTCTAGCATACAAGTAGATGAATTTGAAGATAAAATTAAGTACATCAGTTCTGACTGGTTAACCAATATTCAATATTCAAAATGTTCTGTTTAATTGAGCATATTTTTGGTCAAAAAGTTTCATAAAGTCGTCACTGGAAAATAACCAGTGGTCTGGTTATTAGTCAGCTTGGACACCATAGTAAATAGGAATCTAGGATTATTTTTGTTTATTTCAATTAGTTCTGATAGATACTAGATGATTTGGCGGCACTAAGAGCCTTTTTGTAGCTACCCATAGCCTCTTTCCATGCTAGTTCGAACACCACTAGTTTAGTATGATGCCACTTACATTCTGTAAGGACATAAAACTTATAGGTCCTGCAGGCCCCAACTCTGATCAGCCTGCATCAGTCTATTTCAGAGCTCCGCTGGCCCAGGCAAGACTGGACTCAACTCGTCAAACCACCCCTTTTAAGGAAGGCAAAGGCCTGCCGGCTCCTGAGAGACTGGATAGGAATAACTGGAGCAGCACAGAAAAAGCAAGACCTTTCACCCCCGGAGTGACCAGAGTTCCACAATCAATCCACAGCAACAACAGCTGTCAGCCTCCAGACACAGACACCTTTTCCACTATAAACAGGATAACTCAGCACACATAGATGTTAGGGACAAATACACGCATGTTTGGTCTCGTTTGAATAGGCATGAGACGAGGAGTATTATACTCTCAGATTTAAGGCAGTATAGCTTTTCCTAAGAGAAATACAGAAACTTCGGCTCAACCCACCAAACTGAGAGAGATTCTCTCATGGTAGAACAAGGGAATTACAACCACCCCCTAAAGTGATCTGATTGGCTGGGGACTTGAGAACCAAGGTCAGCAATGCCCCTAAAATTAACCATTGACCGAAATTAGTCAGTCTTCAGAAACATGCCATCACCTGGTCTGGATACTTAAGGAAGGGCTTCAGAAGTAGTCGGGGAGTCACTCTGTAATCAGAGCTCCCGCAGAGAACTGGGTGAAAGTCTATCTGTAGTCAGATACTTTCCACAGAACTTTGTTCACTCTCAGCTGAGGAATGTGATTGTTTAATATTGTATTTGTCCAAATGTATTTACAAGTATGTGTCCACATGTCAATAATTGTATATTGTAGTATTTTTAATAAATGTTGTTTCGATTACTTTATGACTGTCTGATTTGCTAACTTCTTCATAAACTTTCCAGATTGGACTTCTATCCTTATTAGGACTATGGTGGTAAATACTATCTTGCAGCCTCTGGGTTAAATCCCATTTATTTATCCGGGTCCCAAACTTGACTGCCCAAGTTAAGTTAGGTGGATACCAAAACTACACCTCTGGAGTTCGCACACGCTGATGACAGGTACCGGTCTACCCTCTGAGGGGCGTACACACTATGTTCCTAGGCACCGGGCATAGTCCCTGAGACGCTCACATGGTAAGACAATGGGTGGCATCGGCGGAGGCCCAAAGTAAACCTCGTACAACCTTTTTTATTTTTAACTGAGCAATTTTCTCTAGTGGAATTAAGCATAGATGCTAAATAATCCGTAATGCTATCAAGTTCAGCAGAATTCGACATTAGTTTGGTTGAAAACGATAGCTCAGGGAGGTTATCGATAAAGTTACTTGCTGTATTTGACGTGATTGTACGTTTGGCATATAGAAGCGAGTCGGGGGGCTAATATTTTGAGCAAGGGAAATATTGAACGCAATAAGATGATGGTCAGAGATAATACTGGACTGAGGCAGTAGAGTTGAATACATGATATGAAGACAACTGGATCACAACTGGATCACGGGGGAATCATAAGCAGGGAAGAACACACAGGCAAACAGCAGCAGCAACATTAAAGGCAGGACTGAGAAGCACATTTATACAAGGCTAAGCAGGGAGCAAACTAGAGGCACCTGAAATGAGTAACACAAGGGCAGGAAGGAGAGGTAAAACAAACGCGGAACAGGCATGGCACGTTATACCACACTAGGGAGGAAACGGGAGGTTCAGGAGGGCAGGGTGTGGCAGGGATCCGTTTCAAAATTTAATTTTGGCTTGTACAAACCTTGGTAAAAGCTGCAAAAGATCGATCAACCACTTTCTGAGCTATTGTCTTAACAAACAAAGCATCTGTTGGGGTGGCGGTGTCTGGGGAATACCATGTGTAATACACCTTGTGAAGATTTATATGTAAAACAAAATATTTTTTGATTCTATCACACATATAGAAATTATCCATCCATCCATTTTCCAAACCGCTTATCCTATTGGGTCGCGGGGGGTCCGGAGCCTATCCCAGAATCAATGGGCACGAGGCAGGGAACAACCCAGGATGGGGGGCCAGCCCATCGCAGGGCACACTCACACACCATCCACTCACACACACACACCTACGGGCAATTCAGCAACTCCAATTAGCCCCAGCATGTTTTTGGACTGTGGGGGGAAACCGGAGTACCCAGAGGAAACCCCACAACGACATGGGGAGAACATGCAAACTCCACAGACATGTGACCCAGGCGGAGACACGAACCCGGGTCCCAGAGGTGTGAGGCGACAGTGCTAACCACTGCACCACCATGCCGCCCCTTATAGAAATTATTCTAGGTTTAAATAGTAATTTAGCTGAGTAACTAGGCTGAAATTCTAGATAGTTGCAATTTTAAGAATTATTACTATTATTCACAGCTTTTAAGCATGCAGTTGGATGACGGATGGATGGATATTCAGCCACCAGAAATGCCAATTGTTGTTAAGAGGATCAAAGTCTGCAAAGTAGTATGCAGGGTTTAAGGCCAGAACACAGCATACTCTCCGACAGAAAGCATAAAGTTCACTGGGGGAATTTCTGTGGCCACTGCCTGAACAGCATGTGTGGAGAATGTTTATGAGGGTCGAGCCATGCAGAGCTGCTGGCCCTGGCATGTAATGATGAATCACAAATCAGTTAAAAATCGGTGCAAATGCATGAAGATTTAAACCGGCTGATGTGGAAAATGAATCACTATTGTAGGAGTACTTCACAGTACTTTAACAGAAAAACTGGTGTAATATTACATTTGATTTCACAATGTGAGTTTGACGTCAGATGTCACTGCGTATCACGTCGACATCGTACGTCAGTTTTTGGTTTTGAGCGAACGCGAGATGATGAATGAATTTGAAACTGAGGACGGCACAGTGGTTAGTGCTGGCTTCGGTCCAGGGCCCTTTCTGTGTGGAGTTCGCATGCTCTCCCCGTTTTCGCCGGGGACTCCAGGTTCCTCCCACGGTCCAAAAGCATGCAGGATAGGTTGACTGGTGAGTCTAAATTGGCCCTGTAGTTGTGTGAGTGTGTGCGACCTGCGGTGTGTAGGTGACTGCCTGGGCTTGGTTCCTGTCTGCGCCCCTTGTTCCCGGGATAGGCTCCGGTCTCCCCCGCGATCCCAGTTGGGATTAAGTGGTTTCAGAAAATGGATGGATGGACGCACCGCCCGATCTTCAATTGGCGGTGTGGCAGCATATTAGCTTTCCGGTAATCACAAACGAGGAGGAAACAGCGAGAAAAGCACAGACAAGACATAAACTGCATGCAAACATTGTAATAGACTGATAACATACACAAACAGGTCCACTGGCACCACCGTGAGCTGAGTGAAGATTATTAAAAGGGCAAAGCACGCTAAAAAGCTGCACATGCAAACCTTAGCTTATTTATTTGATTTATTTTTTTTTATTTACTTATTTTGATTTGGGATTTTTTTCAACAGTATTTTATTCAAATTCAGTTGCACTGTTCACAACAGTGTCAACAGTTCAGAAAGATAAATATAAGAATATTTTTGAATATATTTGTCTGCAGCTCATTCTGCAAAAAATGAGAAAATTGAACTCAGAATCGTGAATCGTATCAAATGGTGAGTTGAATGTATCGTTACATCCCTAGTTCTTACAGTAGTACTATGGTATGGTGGAGCCACATGACAGGAAGGCAGTACATTGCGAAGTCTGTTAAGAACATCATTCGCACTGAACTGCCCTCCATTGACCAGCTGTACTTTAACTGCCACAGTAACAAGGTTCAGTCTATAATCCAGGACTCTGACCACCATCCACAAACACTGACTAGCAGATTCATGAACAGCTTCATTCGCCAAACAATTCAAACCTGCAGCTTTTGCATCCCCTGTAATAGTCATTTCCACGGCAGCTGCACTGTACAGCTGTTCCTGCACTTTATCCACCACTGACCACGTATCATCCAGTTTTGTCCTGCTTTGTATCGCACTGTTTCTGCACCATGTTGTCTTGTACTCCCTTGTGTTGTTATGCACCATCTGTGTTGTTCTGAGCAGTGCCATGATGCAATATTACAAAAAGATCTTGAGGAAATGCAGAGTTCTGGAGGAGATTCTCACAGATCATGGCATGTGTTTATACTGAAGAAACTGTACAAATTGCTAGACATAAAACACAGGACTGGCAACTGTGGTACGTTTTAACACCTTGATAAAAAACTTAAAATCCATAGTAAGTAGGACAACCTCATAGAACCTTTACTAGTCATTGTTCAGAAGATTAACACGGATTAAAAACCATTACTATGAAAGCACGCTAATCAGTTAAGTTGATTATGTGGAGAGAGAGAAAAAAAACTGTCTTTGAAAAAGATCAACCATAGAACGAAGCTGCAGCATTGACACCCCCTAGTGGTGATTTGAAGATAGTTCTGTCTGTAGCAGCTAAGCAGTAGATTTGGCGTCAGGTGCCATGACAAACTCAGTGCTGCTCGGTTTGAACGGCAGAAGCACAAAAATAAAGGGGGCATCTACTGCACGCCCCCCACCCTTGAAAATGGTACAAATTATCATGCAACAGTTTTCTTAAGTAAGTCTTTTTGGGCGTCTGCAGAAACCTCCACGATGCGATTGCCCTGATTAAGAAGTGCGCAGCGGATACAATTTGGGATGCATCGTTCATCCGATTTATTAATATATAATTATTAGTATGTCTATATTATTTTAGAAACGTTACTTGACGAATATTTTTCATTGAGATTGATTCCCCGTTTAAAATTTTGGTGACACTTCATATTTTTTAAGAGAGACAGACAATTTGACGCATGCAATTTGCAGAAATATGTTGTGCCGCTATAAAGTACACAGGCAGCATGACAAACATAAGTACTCACTGAAGCCACGACATACGCCCGGCTGGCCCCAGCGGTACCCCTAAGAAGAAGGCTTTTTTCACAACCCACGACCATCACGAGGGCAAAAAAAACTGAATAGCCTAGAATTTAGTTAATTACAAGGCACATATTTATTGGAGCAAGAGCTCTAACATAAAACTACCTTGTAATTATAAAGTATTATGGCTGTGAACAATGTACAAACAGGCACAGAAAGTAAAATACTCCAAAAATGCAAAGAACCTAAATATTTTTGTTTCCACCGATTCACTCTTGATGTGTTAGGAGTCACAGTTCAGTAGCCTATTCTTCAGTATCTGCATTTAAGACCACCAACTGCTCTTTCTCCTCCTTCGCTCGTCGGCTCAGAGTATTGGACTTGGTAAGTAATGTTGCCCTTTTGGTTCCAGCAGCACTCTCTGCTTCCTCTGCCATGTGCTCAGCATCCTTTTGTAAACTCTCACATACACTTTCCAGTGAGACTCTCTTCCTCTTGAGTTCCTCAAGTTTTCTTTTTTGCTTTTCGCTCATCTTTCACCTTTGGTCAGAGGCGCTTTGGTTGCTCCCCCACACACTCTGACATGGTCGCATATAAGCCTCTGTGCAACAACTGTTTCCTCTGATAAGTTGCAGGTCTCCACCTCTATTCGTTCCACTTCGGCTTGCCCATAGGACAGCAGCAGCAAGTTCTTGCAGAACATCCAGAGGTCAGGATAAGGCCCACTAACTTTTTGATGTAAAAAGACATCAACTTTGGATGGTGCTGAAGGAATGAAGGATATAAAATCCAAGCCTTTTGCCTCATTGTGCAGGTGATTATCAGACTGCTGGGATATTGCATCACCTGTAATTACATTAATTACAGTAGATTAGATGCAGATCAACAATGTCAATACACAGAATCACATGTAGAATAGGAAAGTGATTTATAACCCAATTTTCCTATGATACCATAAATGTGCAATCATTTTAATTTAATCTTGAGATATCTCTAGGCTCATCAAAGAAAATATAACTGGGCTGATGCTTCTTTTCAAACACCAAGAGTCGGTCTTCTAAATACTGCTAAAATCTACGTGTTAACACTATTCAGTTCAGGGACGGATTATGGGTTGTGTGGGCCCCTGGGTAAAACGTTCGCGAGGCCCCCCCCCCACCACCACCACCTGCACCACCACCACAACCACCACAAGTCAAGGGCCCTTGGCAGCCAAACACCCTCCCTATAGGGTCAGGGGACCTTGTAGGCAGAGGATCAAAGAATGTAGGCCCTCTAAAATAGACAAACGAAAATACATTGCTGATAAGCGTTGCAAATTGTTTTGGGCTTGGGGCCCACGGGCCCCCTGCACCCCAAGGGCCCCTGGGCAGCGGCCCCGCTAACCCGGTTTGTAATCCGTCCCTGATTCAGTTAGATGTGAAAAAAGAAAAGCATAATTTAAAAATAATATTCTGAACTATCCTATTCTTATCCTATGATTTACCAGCAGATATCCTGCCTGCCAACCGATTCTCCTGCGCAAACTTCTGCATGAGATTTCTCCTTTTCTGCTGGCAGTTATTGTCACGATCGGGTACGGGTGAAGCGGCGATCGTGCGGGCAAGCAGGCAAGCAGGAAGCAGGAATACGGGGCAAACGGGAGTTTAATACGAGGACAGGGACCGGGAAACAGCTCACGCTTACGAACATCAGACATTAATGACAGACAAAGCAAACTGGGGAGACCAGGACTTAAATACACAGAACAAGGCAGCAGGAAACAAGACACGACTGGGCAGGATCAGGAAATCACACGTGGGTAATTAGGGGGCGTGGCACACACGAGGAGCGGACGAGCCGGGAATGACAGAACCCCCCCCCAAAGGCGCGCTACACCGGGCGCGCCAAGGAAGGGGGCGACGGACGGGACGAGGCAGAACAGGACCTGGAAAACAAGAACAGAATTTACGCACGACGGGAAACAGGACCGAAGCACAAAACAAAGCCAGGGACAAGACGTGCGACAAGAGCTGACAAAGGGATGGGAAGGCAGACAGACAGATCAGGAAGGGAGAAACAGAGGGAACAGGCGGAACACAAGGAGCGGGAGTGACGGGAGGGAACGACGGGAAACCAGGAATGGAGAAAGGAGGAAAGACAGGAGGAGGAGCAAACAAAGGAGGGACCAGGGCAGGAGAGAAGGGAGAGAAGGCGGGGGAACAAAGGGGAGCCCGTGGGAGCCCCAGCGGGCGACGGGCGGCAGCCGGAGGGGCCGCAGGCGGCCGGGAGGCCGGAGCCGGAGGGGACCGAGAAGGGGCAGAGGAGACAGGGCGAGGGACCCGCGGAGGGGCCAGGGAGGGAGCAGGAGGGAGCACCAGGGAAGGGGACGAGGGAGCTGGAAGGGGCCAGGGCGAAGGCACGGAGGAGGGGGGAGCCGCAGCAGGCGGCGATGTCCGGGGGAGGGCCGGAGGTAGGGGCCCCGCAGGCGACCGACCAGGACCCGGAGAGGGGAGCGAGGCAGGGCGACGAGGCACCGGAGAGGGACCCGCAGGCGCCAACCGAGCCCCAGCGCAGGCGAGGCAGGGCGAGCCAGGGGGCAGGGTGGGCGGGACCCCAGCCCTGCGTCTGTGTCCCCTCCCTTTACGGGACACAGACCCCAGGTCGGGGTCGAATTCGCCGGGGTGAGAGAGACAAAGTCACTGGAGAGAGAAGGGACAGGAGCTGGAGCTGCTGCAGGCGGAGGGGGCGCCTCTGGAGCGCGGTCAGGGACTGGAGCGCGGTCAGGGACTGGAGCGCGGTCAGCTGGCCCGGGAGCCGCTGGAGCGCGGTCAGGACTTGGAGCGCGGTCAGGGGGCGCCTGCCCTGGAGCTGCAGCAGGCGGCTGCAGTGGGGGCGCCTGCCCTGGAGCTGCAGCAGGCGGCTGCAGAGGGGGCGCCTGCCCTGGAGCTGCAGCAGGCGGCTGCAGAGGGGGCGCCTCTGCAGGAACTGGAGCGCGGTCAGGAACTGGAGCGCGGTCAGGAACTGGAGCGCGGTCAGGAACTGGAGCGCGGTCAGGAACTGGAGGTGGCTGCAGTGGGGGCGCCTGCCCGGGAGCTGCAGCACGGTCAGGAACTGGAGGTGGCTGCAGTGGGGGCGCCGGCCCGGGAGCTGCAGCAGGCGGCTGCAGAGGGGGCGCCTCTGCAGGAACTGGAGCGCGGTCAGGAACTGGAGCGCGGTCAGGAACAGGAGCTGGCTGCAGAGGGGGCGCCTGCCCGGGAGCTGCAGCAGGCGGCTGCAGAGGGGGCGCCTGCCCGGGAGCTGCAGCAGGCGGCTGCAGAGGGGGCGCCTGCCCGGGAGCTGCAGCAGGCGGCTGCAGAGGGGGCGCCTGCCCGGGAGCTGCAGCAGGCGGCTGCAGAGGGGGCGCCTCTGCAGGAACTGGAGCGCGGTCAGGAACTGGAACGCGGTCAGGAACAGGAACGCGGTCAGGAACAGGAGCTGGCTGCAGTGGGGGCGCCTGCCCTGGAGCTGCAGGTGGCTGCAGTGGTGGCGCCTGCCCTGGAGCTGCAGGTGGCTGCAGTGGGGGCGCCTGCCCTGAAGCTGCAGGTGGCTGCAGTGGGGGCGCCTGCCCTGGAGCTGCAGGTGGCTGCAGTGGGGGCAGCGAAGGCGGCTGCGCAGGCGGCGGCGGCTGCACGGGAGCGGGGTCCGCCGGCAATGGCGGCTGCACGGGAGCGGGGTCCGCCGGCAATGGCGGCTGCACGGGAGCGGGGTCCGCCGGCAATGGCGGCTGCACGGGAGCGGGGTCCGCCGCCAATGGCGGCTGCACGGGAGCGGGGACTGCAGCCCTCTGGAGCAGTAAGAGCTGCCGCACGTCCTCTGCCATACTCACCAGCTCCTCGGGGTCGGAAGCGGGAGTAAATGCTGCAAAGCTCCTCTGGAGTCGCTCCGCTAGCCCCGCTACCTCCGGACTTACTGGAGGGACCAGTTCCCCCCAGATCCTCCAGAACAACCCCTGGAGGGCAAAGAACTGGGAGGCGCAGTTCACCGGCTTCCCTAAGTGAGGCGCGGGCAGCGCCTCCGGGGTGGTTACTGCAGGGGGAGAGAGCTGTGTGTCCGTGGGCGTTAACGGAGGGAGCTCCTCGGGACAGGCAATCGCCGGTCTCCTCCTCCTTCTCCGGCGCCCAGCGGCGGCGAGAGGTGGTGCGATGTCCTGAGAAACAGGCGGTGAAAGGATCGGCTCCGGGTAAGGGTAGAGGAAGGGCTCCTCGTCCTCATCCTCACTGGAGAGCCAGTACTTCCACACGGGATCGGGGTAGTGTGTGGTCAGCTTCCGGGCTGGAGGTAGAGCGGGTACTTCCCTCTCATTCTCCTCCGAAGTGATCCATAGCCGGGAGAGCGAACAGGCTCCCAGGCGGATCGTCTCCTCCGGTCCTCTCCTCCTTCTCCGGGGGCCTTTCCTTTTGTGGTCTGTCATTCTGTCACGATTGGGTACGGGTGAAGCGGCGATCGTGCGGGCAAGCAGGCAAGCAGGAAGCAGGAATACGGGGCAAACGGGAGTTTAATACGAGGACAGGGACCGGGAAACAGCTCACGCTTACGAACATCAGACATTAATGACAGACAAAGCAAACTGGGGAGACCAGGACTTAAATACACAGAACAAGGCAGCAGGAAACAAGACACGACTGGGCAGGATCAGGAAATCACACGTGGGTAATTAGGGGGCGTGGCACACACGAGGAGCGGACGAGCCGGGCATGACAGTTATCTGGCTGGTGTGCATTTTGTTTGGGTCCAAGCACGTCATCTCATGTACAATCGAGTACTTCAGAGGGCATTTATCCAAGGCCTTTTTGCACATTTTTGAGAGCACAATCTGGCAATTTTTTTTAATCTGAAGGACACCAAGGTCACTTCCACTGCCTTTGGCTCCTGACTGTCTCTGACAAAAAGATGGTTTGTCAAATTTCCAGAATCTTTCTGCACACTCAGCCCAAGGTTAACACTACCTCAGCTGTACATATCAAACCAGCTCAAACTCCATGTTATTCACATATTTTTTACTTCACAATTGTTTGATACATTTGTATGTAAAGATACCAGTGAATTCACAGAAGTCCCACCTTGATGACAGCCATTCCTATATCCACCTCCTTTGGACTGAGCCAGAGTTTTTGCCTGTACAACAGCTGTACATGTTGCTACACAACACTTAAACATTCTATTTCCTCAATGAACTATTTTTTTTGCAGCAAAAGCCATGAAGCAGCAATAAAATCTTTAAAATATGCTTACCAATAAATATGGTTCTCCCATTTAAACACATGTAAAGATAAACCATGGATATTTAAAAATCATGGGTTCGTTAATGAGTTTAAATGTTATTGAATGGCTTACCTTAAACTTCTCCAGTAAGTCTTCAGCGGTGGAGTGGCTCATGTACTGTGATCCCAGAACCAGGACTGCACTCGAGAGCCATTCTCATAATTCACCCAATACCTGACATGCACATCCAGTTGTTTTCTTTTGATGGTCCTGTTCATACTTACGTCAAACATGACAACGAAGCTCCCTTTTAATATATGGAGCGAGTCCAAATCGCGCAAGAAAAGCGGTTTTATCTTTACCACAAGTGACCCTGCGAGTCAGGGAACATCACCCTGGAGACGGTGTGAATGTCATCATTGGACGTATAGGAGTGATGTCGGCAAACCGTTTGCAAAGCCCATAGCACTTCTGCTTTCAGTGTGGGTTGAGGAGGATGTACTGAAGGCATTATTTGTCATGGGATCCGGAGACACTGCCAAAACGGGTGTAGGCCTATCTTTAGAGGTTGTACTTATCTCCACTGAATAAACATTTGAGGAAAATTTTTAGGTTAAAATCTGGGCTTATTCTATACTGAACAAAAATATAAACGCAACACTCTTGTTTCTGCTCCCATTTTTCATGAGATGGACTTAAAGACCTACAATTCATTCCAGATACACAATATTACCATTTCTCTCAAACATTTCTCACAAATCAGTCTAAATGTGTGATAGTGAGCACTTCTGCTTTGCTGAGATAATCCATCCCACCTCACAGGTGTGCCACATCAAGATGCTGATCTGACATCATGGGTAGTGCACAGGTGTACCTTATACTGCCCACAATAAAAGGCCACCCTGGAATGTGCAGTTTTTTGCTTTATTGGGGGTCTGGGGACTCAGAACCGGTCAGTATCTGGTGTGACCACCATTTGCCTCATGCAATGCAACACATCTTCTTCGCATAGAGTTTATCAGATTGTCAATTGTGGCCTGTGGAATGTTGGTCCACTCCTCTTCAATGGCTGTGCGAAGTTGTTGGATATTAGTGGGAACTGGTACACGCTGTCGTATACGCCGGTCAAGCACATCCCAAACATGCTCAACGGGTGACATGTCCGGTGAGTATGCTGGCCATGCAAGAACTGGGACATTTTCAGCTTCCAAGAACTGTGTACAGATCCTTGCAACATGGGGCCGTGCATTATCTGTCTGAGTGGCTGGTCTCAGACGATCTTGGAGGTGAACCTGCTGGATGTGGAGGTCCTGGGCTGGTGTGGTTACACGTGGTCTGCGGTTGTGAGGCCGGTTGGATGTACTGCCATATTCTCTGAAACGCCTTTGGAGACGGCTTATGGTTGAGAAATGAACATTCAATGCACGAGCAACAGATCTGGTTGACATTCCTGCTGTCAGCATGCCAATTGCACGCTCCCTCAATGCTTGTGGCATCTGTGGCATTTTGCTGTGAGACAAAACTGCACATTCCAGGGTGGCCTTTTATTGTGGGCAGTATAAGGTACACCTGTGCACTACCCATGATGTCAGATCAGCATCTTGATGTGGCACACCTGTGAGGTGGGATGGATTATCTCAGCAAAGCAGAAGTGCTCACTATCACACATTTAGACTGATTTGTGAGAAATGTTTGAGAGAAATGGTAATATTGTGTATCTGGAATGAATTGTAGATCTTTAAGTCCATCTCATGAAAAATGGGAGCAAAAACAAAAGTGTTGCGTTTATATTTTTGTTCAGTGTACATTGATTTACAGAATCAAATTTAAAAAACAAAAATACACTGATTTTATACAGATTACTAACTTTTGGGGATCACAATACAAATCTAAATATTTTAGACAAGTTACTTATCTGCTTATTGAATGGTGGGCGAAAAAAATATCTGTATAGTGTCCATTATCTAAAACCCCGCAATGACGTAGTTTGTGTTGTTCTTAAAATAATATTAACTTAAACGGTCAATCTGATTTTCTGGAGGAAAAATAATAGTTTTGATGAATCAACAGCTTGGGAAAATAGTCGCTAGATTAATTCAAAGAAAAATTGTCTGTAGTTGCACCTCAACAGTATAACCAGTGATAATACTATATAAATAAAATTAAAGTAATGGCACCAGCATAGACAGACACAGTAACAGTACAGAATGAGGTAACAGTGGCAGTGTGAGGAAATGTCAGCGTCACTGGCTGGTTAACAGCAATGGGGAGGAAACTTGTCTCTAAATCTGGAAATGCTTGTGCAGATGGATGGATGGAAGGTGAAAAGTGACAGTGCTGGGTGGCTAGAGTCTCTCAAGGTGCTGCTTGCTTTTCTGAGGCAGCACCTGAAGACGATGCCTTTGACCGCCAGAAGCTGTGTGCCCGAGGAACTGGAAGCTGTTGAAGCCTCTACAGCATCCTCTGCGATGTAGATAGGACTTTGGGGAGTCATCCGTTTGCGAAAGTCCAGGATCAGCTCCTTGGTTTCTCTAGCGTTGAGGGTGATGTTGTTATACATGGTGAAGAGCTGGGCCTACAAATCCCAGCATTCAAGAGGTGAAAATACAGACTTAGAGGGAATTTGGGAAAAGTGAAAAAATCCTCTTTACTCGTGTCTGTATAAATCTCACCAAGCGTAACTTTGCAGATTAAAGACTGGCTGAGAGTGTAAATGTAAACGCTGATAAGGAGTCAGGAACAAAGTGCTCATGTAGTGCACACCTGGGTCCAGAGGGCCCTTGTTCAGATGGAAAACTGAACAGGCATCTTTTGTGCTAAATGACAGCCGGTGCTGCTCAAGATGATGGACACTATGGGGAAATAAAAAAAAAAAGAGTTTTGAATGAAAAGACACACAAGAGTAACAGTGCAGCCTTGGTCACGTCTCCCCAGCTCATGACTGGACCAGGCTCCACATTGACCCCAAAACTGGCTTTACACACAGGAAACTCACTGAAACTCAACACAACATTGTCCTGATCTTGCCTGGGGAGTTTCACCTGGTTACTGAGATGACCGGCAGCACAGACAGTCTTACCAGCAACAGATATGCTATTAAGGGGTGCGAAGCGTCTGCTGCCAGCACATGGCTTTATATCTGTCGGCTGCATTTGCGCTGCTCCTCCCTCCTATAAAGAGGACAGTTGAACAGCAGTGTGAAGAAAGGGCACAGAAGCAGAAGTCAGTGGAAAAAGCCCCATTACTAACCCTAAGCCCAACTTACTGCAAACAGCCCACTGTATTTCATATGTCTGCTTCATATTTTCCATTTAATTGCCATAATCTCTGGCAGTCAGTGACAAAAGTTATTTACCCTTAAACAGTACTGAGATTGAGTAGAGTGAGGTACTTACGCGGTATTATGGAAGAATAAAAGCTGAGTCCCATGTCCAGGCGAGATGCGTAGCTGACAGGCTGATGAATGTTTCAAACTCTTACCTCCACCGTACTGACAGGAACGGCGAGCTGCTGTGGCATCATGGCATTAAACTTCTGTTTCTCCAGGGAAGAAAACAACCAAGACCAACCTTAATAATCCACACACTTTGAAGACTGACATAAATGGTAAATATGAGACGTAAATATCATCCAACACTACCAGGTACTCAGTGAATACTCAGTCATGCAGAAATATAATCTAAAGTTATAATTATGGGGACACGTGGCCGTCCACTGCAGGTGACAATGTCCTAAACTCTTTCATACTTAAAGAACACATACAGTTATTACTTTGTAAGGATGCATAAAACTCCAGTTCAGTAAATTTATGGAATATATACTGCAGCAACTACTTTATAGTCATTTATTAAGTAACTGACTTATTTCTTCCCTGCGGGAACTTGTAATTATGCTGAAATAAAAATGTAACTTAACAGCGTTAAAAAGAACTCAGGAATCCAGTCCAAAATGCTTTAGTTTGACATGTGATCAAAATTCAAACTAAATTTCATAGAGTAAACTAATACATGATAGCATCCATGCAAAAGATCAACGGCAGAACAGGGGCTCTTAAGGCAGACTGCATTAAAAAGGAATTAATCATCTCTCTCAATTTAAATTTGGGATAATAATTCTCTTCAGAAGCCTCCATAGAATAGTGCATCCATCCCCTCACTTATGTGTAGAGACGTATCCTAAGGCTCTGGCAACAACATTCAGGTCAACAGCATCAAAAATTTCACAGCTAGTTTTAAAACTTGTTTTTCACTTTACGTTACAGCAAGTTAGTTAATATTAAATTATTGCAACGTGCAGATTAATAGTCAGAAAAGGTTTTTGAAATTTACATAATGATAAATGAGAACTATATTTGATTACTAATTACTGTTGACTAATTTCCTGTCTGGACTTTTCCCCCTTCATTGTTAAAAGTCATTATATGTCTGGGTGCCAGTCAGTGGAAGCACACAGACACCTGGCCTATTCATTCAGCACCAGCCCATCAAGTAGAGAATTCAGCACCACGGACAGTGACCTGTGTTACTATGACATCAGGTCATTGGCTCTAAATATTTTTCTAGAAATAACTAAATGGCTCTATTGTAGAAATTTCCAGCCAGAGACTGGGTTCCTATATGAAGAGAATATTATTATTCAGACAAAGAAAATAAACTACAGAAAACTAGCTCTGCATGTCATCTCCCCTTTACTCCTTAAGCAGGGCACACGCACATCAA
Source organism: Brienomyrus brachyistius (assembly GCF_023856365.1). NCBI lineage: Eukaryota > Metazoa > Chordata > Actinopteri > Osteoglossiformes > Mormyridae > Brienomyrus > Brienomyrus brachyistius. The sequence goes on along the minus strand of NW_026042404.1, from coordinate 367,325 downwards.
CAAGTACCAATGCAGCAAATACAGATGAACAATTTCACAGCTTCAGAAGAAGTCAGATTTCTGTGTAATTCAGAGATTGTCAAAGACTTCTGATAGAACATTTTCTGCACTTGAGTCTAATTTCAAGATAAATTGCACCTGGGTCTATTAAAACAAGGTGATGCTGCCTGACCTACCAACCAAGGCTGGGGAGGAAACGTAGGAATACAAGGAAAGCAAGGAAGAAAAGCAGCCACCCTATCTCATGGTCACGGACACAAACATCAGGGAGTGTTATGAAGAAGACACCACACTTAGGACCATTGGTTTTACGCAGTGAATTACACCAGAGAGAGTTTTTACATTCTAGCTGTGTTATGTAACATTCCTCAGCCTTCAGCTTTTTTCCCCACACAATGCAGGACATGCAGGGGTGCCAAACAAAACAGTGGAGCTGCAGTGTAGCCAATTATTTCTTTCAGTAGTTTTAAGATGGTTTGTGAGGTTGTGTGTTAGAGATGGCGGTGAGCAACACTGAGGCATCTCAGGGAACCATGTTGCCCATATTAAAAAACATGCACGCATGCAACTCAGGCAATCCAGCATTTCTTATTTCAGTTACGTATGACACTGCATGTTGCGGTTTTACATGTTCACTACAAGTCAGTGGTTTTTTCCTTGTATGATTATGGCCACATTCACACCAAAAACACACTAGACATACTGTACAAGGCACTCAAGGGAAAAATTCTCAGAACACAAAGTGAATGTATCAACCGAAGAAGGATTTTTCCTTTTCGGAATATTCATTTTTTTCCATGTGGAACCACTGTCCATGATTCAATTGAGTGCATTCAAAGAATGATACATCAAAACTAATAGTGACAAAATATTCATTTAATATGCATTGTACATGAATGTAGGACTTAGATGTTGATGAATTTCTCATCAGTGAAGGGCATATACACTTAAGGGGTATTATGAAAAAAAAAGTTGAGAACCCAGAAGTAACTATCCGATTAAAGATGTAATCTGGTACATGTGCAGACCAGTGATGGATATGTAAATGATTCAAATTGCAAGGAGTTGGCATGTTTAATCACCAGACACAGGATGCCTCGTAGTCACATTAGACAGTGTTAACGGCACTTGACGGAGTTTGATAGGGTTGCATTGCGGGTTTACATGAAGCCAGGTGGTCATGTGCTGCAATTGCATGTGGGCCATGCGGATATCACAGTGGCCTGATATTGAAACCAATGGGCACGTGAGGCATCCACACACGTCGTGAAGTTTCTGGTCATCCAAGACAGACCACGCCAAGGAAGGATCGTCGGATTGTGCTCCAAGCATCACAGATCCCCATGACACCTGCGCCTGATATATGGACACAGCTACTGGACTCTCTACAACACCCTATATCATCGTGTCGCGATGACTGGCATCAGCTGGACTACGGGTTCACCGTCCCATGCATAGGCTGCCGTTCACAATAGCACAGAAACGGTTGCGTTTGGAGTGGTGTAGTCACTGGGAGGCATGGACTGATGGACTGATGACGACTGGCGTCCTACCATGTTCAGCGATACATCTCAGTTCTGCAGTACCACAGATGACCGTCATGTGCGTATGGTGGCGCTGCAGGGAGAGGAGCAATCCTGCCAATGCTGTGGAGTGACACACCACACTCTGACGGCACAGTGGTACACCAGTGACATCCTAGTAGTATCCGGGCCCAGGGGTGTGCTATACCCTACTGACATGGGACCAGCAGTGTGACCATACCGCCAACTCCGTGGTCCGTTTGATCTGATGATTATAATCATCGCGATACAGTCACATGCCCTTTCATCACATGCAGATTTCATTTTCACAACTTAGTCTGTTGCCCTTCACTTTTTTGCCACTGAGTTTGTGTTTTGACACTAAGTTGATGGGAATTGATTATTTAAGCGTCATCTAAAGAGCTTATATTAATTGGGTAAATTGCATAAGACTCACATGGTATTTTGAAAAGATTCCCATATGCGCTGATTAGCTGGGGTTGATCCAAGCAGCTGTGCACTTTTCTCCTGTAACATAAAAGTTTGCTTTTAGGACAGAAAACAAGGTTAAGACCATATTATGTAGTTTACATCTATCAAAATAAAACCAAAGTCACTGTTACCAAAAGAGTAACCATGTGTTATCAAATTTCCTAACATTTTGCTTCATCTTACTTTGGATGCCCATGGTTAGGAGAGAAGCAGAAATCTGCTCAATCATAAGAAAGACTTTTATTGCTACAGGGAGTGAGATCTTGTTGCAGGTGACAAGGCAGGATAGAGTGTGTTTAGAAAAATAATGAAGAGGGAATGTGAGTGTGAGCTATCGTGGCATCTGTGTATAACCCAATATGGCGGCATCCTTCTGAATGTAAATAACATAGCCGGCTTAATTAGCTTAATCAAGCGTAATTGAACTAAGGAAAATTTAGCAATATACTTTCCCTGCTTGGTGTGATAAATACAGCAGCAGCTGCTGGTGGACGGGCTACAAACAGACATCAAGAAGAAATCCCACCTCACAGCCATTTACTGTACCAAACCCCTTAATGTAACTTGTAAAGATGTAGGTATTGGCGTATTCACACATTCATTTGCAGTGTCCACTTCCTGTCCAGTAAATTTGGCAGGACGGAATTTGAATAACCTATAGGTCTGACTCATGTATGCGGCTGAAGGAGTAAAGATAGAATGGGTGAAGAATCCTGTTATACAGTCCTAGTAGACCGAGAACCACCTGATTGCTACTGTAGTTGGAATCAAGGGCTGAGCTGCATGGTGGCCTGGGGGACAATCATGAAAACACAGACCCACTGATATCCTCAAAACCCACAATCAAAAGGGGAGTCAGGCACGGTGGCCAACCACTTGGCCCGTTAAGCCACATGGTGGCCCGATGAGCAGGCAAACACACTATGGGCTAAGGGGTACAAGACAGAGGAGAGAATAGGATGGCCAGTGACATGTGAACAGGACAAGGCAGGGATGGATTCTGACATAGGTACCATACTACTTTGTTTAAATATGCCCAAGTGCATAGAATGTTTTAGTGCAAGTCTTAGACAATGGTATCTCTGAATGACACCGCAGTCTGACTCTTCCTGAAGGCCCTGAGAAGTTGTTTGTATGCACTTGCTGCCTTGACACTTGCTGATGTGCGTGTGCTCTGCTTGAGCAGTAAAGGGGAGATCACATGCAGAGATGATTTTCTGTAGCTTCTCAGTCCGAGTAAAAATAAAATCTTCTCGTTATATAGGAACCAAGTCTCTGGCTGGAAATTTCTACAACAGAGCCATTTAGTCATTTATAGAAATATACAGAGCCAATGAAGGAACCAGATGTCACAGCACAGTAACACAGGTCACTGTCCGTGGAACTGAATGAATAGGATAACCGGCCAATGTGTTTGTGTGCTTACACTGATTATATGTCAGGGGGGAAAATATTTATATCATTGAGGGGAAAAATGTAAAAATATATACAGTAAGGACAATATAATCGTAATTTAATGTATCCCTTCTGCTCTTTAAAAAGCACAATGTCTGACTGACAAATATGTCTATTATTAGCACATTTTAATAATTTAATTAATATTAAGCAGTACACCTATTTCCTGTAATCACTCTGCGTTAAAGCAATTTTTAAAACTAGCTGTGAACTGGATGCTGTTCTGACTGTTGTTGCCATGGTGCCTTATTTACTTTCAAATCGCATTGTCCACAACCTGATCAAAGGACCAAACTTTAAAATCAGTGCAGGGTAGTGTCGCAAGTAGTGATGCTTAGGCTTTAACCTATGTCCTGGAAAGAAAGAAAATCTACAAGCAAGATATTCTTGGATAAGAACGTCAAGGTATGCAACCTCTGGCAATAAAATTTTCTGTGCACAAATCAGCTCCACAATGTCTTTTAGCTGAAGGGTCAACTGCCAATCATCATCTGTGGGCTCTTTCACCTTGTCACACATGATCACAGGAAGAAGTCTTAGAAAATTCCAGTTCTGAACAGCCTGACCATAAAGCTTTACTCCATTGGAGTTTACTGCACATGGCTTACTCAACACATCAGAGCCACTGTACTTAAATTTCTTAATGCGTCTATTCAGAATTGAATAAGTGAACCACTTTTTTTGCTTGATGAAGTACTTCAGGTAAAGGGCTAAATCATAGGAAAGGATACCCTCAAAAATGTCATGGCCTAAACAAGGTGGCAGGCCAGGCATACAAACATCGAAGTAATTCAATGAATTAAAACTCAGATATTATACCTTCAACGTTTTGTTGTTCCTCAGACTGTAAAATGCATTTGGATCTGTTTGAAAATCTGTTCGGGTTGTCCGGCAATACCTGCAGAAATATTCAGAAAAACTAAAATTTTCTGTAAATCCACCGATATTATGAGACCCCAAATTGTCCCCTGCAATGCACAAAACAGTCCCTTTAACTTTTTCCTCTGCCACCGTTATTCCATTGTCTTCCAGGTCTTTTAAGTCTGCAATGAGCCTTGAGAAAACTTTGTCATGGCCAAAGTGTTTGAAGTCTTTTTCCTGACACAGCATTACAAGTGACATGTGGTCTGTACTTGATGAGGTGGTAAATTAGCCAGAGACAAATATACAGCTACTACTTTGTGCTGCTTTTTGCTGAACCTAATGGGTTCACCGCCTCAAAAGAATCTTGATATAGAATTAGTTTTAGACATGATGGGTTTTGAGAAAAGAACTCATTGTTTTTATATACCTGACCATCACTGACATCACAAAGCACATCAGTGTATGGTACGTATGTACCCTGTGCAGCACAATTCTGCCATAAGTCTGACTCCAGTAAATGTCTCAAAGTGTCTTTCAATGGAACATAGTAGGCAAACCTCTGTGACCTTGTTTCATCCCTTCCTAAGTACAACTTTACAGGTTCTGTGTATCTAAACATCTGTTTAAAAGCCCTAGTTCTTGAAAAATTGGTTCTCATTGGTCCTTCATGACTAATGGTGAAAAGGTCAGATTCCTTCACAACATCACATATACTACCAATAACCTCATCTGTTAATTCAGTTAAGTCACTTTTCAGGAATGCACTTAATTTATTCAAAGTATATGTCTGTCCTAGTTCATGTATGCTTAGCATCTCTTCAATAATATTTTGTATAGTTGATGCTGGCAGAAGAAACTGCCCATGTAATTTCAAGTAGAAAAGAGAAATATTTCTAAGAAAAAGGTCACTGAAATTTTCTGTAAGATGGACTTCACCTTCATCAGTCTCACTAAATCTCTCTGTAGGGCCTGTAACTAACGGTTCAGTTTCAAGAAACTGAGAAACTGTCTCCTTATTAAGATCTCTTATACTGTCCACAGAACATTGTCTGTGTTTCCTGGACATGTAGGCTGTAAACGACGATCTCACAGTGAACGTATGGTCGCATCCTGTCACCGGACATGTCACAACACGTCCTTCGGCTATATGTTCCTTTAAGTGAGCTGTTAGTGATCTGACATCGCGACATTGGCGCTGGCACATAGACATATTACACGTAAACACCGTAAGGGCATTTGTAGTATCAATATATGAATCTGTGTTATGTTTACGGTAAAAATGAGCCTTAAATTCCCCATATGAACGAAACGTATTGTGGCAATCTGTAGCGCCACACTTGAACACGCATCGTGGTTCATGACGGTGAAGTTTGACATGTAAAACATGTTCCCTAAGGGTTTGCACTGATGTTCCACAGAAATAACAACTAAACATTGTAACTGCGTGAACAAACACGCACTCTATTGCTGTTTTAAACACCTAAATGCTGTTTCACATCCCGCTTGCAAATCTAAGTTTTACATGTGCTGCCAAGATACGTTCATGCGCCGTCAACACGGTACATGCTACTCGTGTTTAAAACCACACACTGCTTAACACTGCTTAAAACGATTTAATTTAACTTACCAATTTGCCCAGACACATTTATTTTATTTTATATTCCCACTAGTTTGTAGATTTTTTTTAAATGTTATGTTTGTTATTGGGTGCTTTCCACTTCATGTACCCACATACAGCGCTGGCTTAAAGCAATACATTCTGGTCCTGACGCAATGCATTGTGGTTAGATTTTTATCGTCCGCTGCATTATGTCACCATGTCACGTCGTACAAAAACCTCGCGAGAGCAAGACAGATCATCCTGCACCTCTTAAGTGTTATGTAGTTTTGCCTGAAACGCAAAAATAAAACAAAGCAATTAAAGCCGATCAGTGGCTCAAATTCTGCTGTAGCGATTGAAGAACTTTTGTCGGAAGTTGGATTCGAACCCACGCCTTACTTCGGAGAACAGAATACCCCTTACTTTGAAAGGCCATTTTCGCTGCGCAGGAGGCTTTAGACCGCTCGGCCATGGGGCAGTTTCCAGTTGAACCCTAAGGAGTAGGTTAAGTCCAGCCTTGGCTTCCAAGCTGACGTTTTTCTACATATGTGCTTGTGTATCATGGACAGTAAGAGGGGGCAGGCAAGGAGAGAATTTCTCTCTTTGGGGATCAATAGAGTGTTGTTATTATAACGTCTAAAACGTATGATGGTCTGTCGATAAATCAATAACAATATCAATGAAGTCAATGTTTATCTAAAGGAATCAGAATTCAGGAAAAGCCAGGGGCCGGACCGAGTGTAGGGGGCGTGGCCAGAGACAGCCTGCTGACTGTTCCAAATCATGGGTGCATGTTACAAGTCCGGAACATATTTTAACTTAGTACTAACTTAGCATCATATTTGATCTGATTCGACTGAATATCCCAGGTTTCCATCTCTCATGCATCTGGTGTGACGTGTTTTCAGACTCTCAGGCTGGCGCAAAGAAATCTTACGGGAATTGAACGTCTCACTCCGGTCAGCTGACCAAAGTTGGTAACCTTGGTATTGTGTGTAGGAGATTCGGTATAACTATAATTTCGTTCTCCATTTACATGCCCGTAGTGTCTTTAACCGGCTGCACAAACTGGATCCGCCTCCATTACGACACAACTTTGCCCTTATTGGCTTAAGAATTTAGTCACATACATGACGTATATCTGCTATTTCTCCCGAGAAGCAGGTAAAGCAGTGGTAACTGCTTTGTAGTTAATTTACCTGGTAAAATTAAGTTTAAATAAATGATATAAATACTGTAATAGTACTCGTGAGCTTTGTTTATTTGTTATTAGTTATTGTAATGTTGCGCTGCTTTATTTGTTTAATCGTCTAGTCTGTGGAGACATTCAAGTTAATCAAATAAGAATTGCACTGTACACTGTACATGACCATAAAAACTTTGTATCCTTGAAATAAATGTTTTTGATCTTTTCCTTGGCAGTTATCTTTTTACACAGGGCCTCTATGTACACGATAGTTTTTTTTTTCACGACTAACAGTATGGATCAGGAGTTGGTTATTGTAAAAGAAGTAATGTGCATGCAGGTGATATTTGTATAGATTTATCCACACCCTTGTAGCAGTGCTGCCATTGCAGTCAGATCTCGCAAACTAGGAGTATTAGTTGTCTTTATTTCTCTTTATTTCTTGACGCCAACCCTCTCCATTAATCCGGGCTTGGGACTGGCACCTACCTGAGCTGGCTTGCTCCCTTAAGTGGCTGGGTTAGGCTAAACTATATATATATATTTACCAAGACTACAATAAAACATCTCGAAATGTGTAGTCTAGCAAAACGCAGTTTAAAGAAGGTAGCCTACCTGGCGAAATTGCAAACAAATTAAGGGCGTTAGGCAGCCTTTCCAAACCGCTTATCCTACTGGATCGCGGGGGGTCTGGAGCCTATCCCGGAAGCAATGGGCACGAGACAGGGAACAACCCAGGATGGCGGGCCAGCCCATCGCAGGGCACACTCACACACTATTCACTCACGCATACACTCCTATGGGCAATTTAGCAACTCCAATTAGCCTCAGCATGTTTTTGGACTGTGGGGGAAACCAGAGTACCCGGAGGAAACCCCACGATGACATGGGTAGAACATGCAAACTCCACACACATGTGACCCAGGTGGAGACTCGAACCCGGGCCCTAGAGGTGTGAGGCAACAGTGCTAACCACTGCACCACCATGCTGCCCCCTAAATGGAAAACCATTAAATACAAAAGGAAAACAAAAGTGCTGTAAGACTGTATACTTATGTGTATGTTAGTAAAGGCTGTAGCTGACACAACGGACCCCCCTAATTAGAAAGGGGTAATTGTACACATGTGGCATCCAGTATGTTCTTCTATAACAGTTTTTTAAAAAAAAAAAAAACTCACATTACACAAATTGGCACTATCAAAACGAGGATTATGGGGAAAATGGGGACTGTGATGGAGATTACATACACGTAGGCATGGTATTTAGTTTTTTTTAATCTGGTCACCTTCCAGAGTAATTGTAAACTAAAACCATCTTCACCCTATTTGATTCTTTATAAATGGACAATCAGTCGTGCAGTAAATGGGGGTATAGAGAGACACAGAGCTTGTCTAACAAGAAACCCTGGGAAGCTAACATTAATAGGGTGGGTATGGATAGCAAAACCATTGATACAGATTACAGATTTATATCTCACCTGAACCCTGGCGGGCTCCGTGCCAATAGGGGTTGGGATTAGGGTTAGTTAACTTAAGTAGTAATATTGATGTGTATATTCTCCTATTCTCCAGTCAGTGAATCGTGAAACGTAATGTTAATATGTTTCTATACCTATATGTTCTGCTTAAAAACCCATAAAGGCAAGCACAGTGTTTAGACATTCTGTTACTTAGACTAGTAAACACTAAGATCCTTCAGCTTTCAATTAACCTGACACAACAGTCTAAACAACAAATGTGTGCCATGTCATTTGTCATCTTTACATCTTGTATCCTTTATATGGTAATTGGATTTTCAAGGTGGAATTGCAGGTCGATCATTTTAAGGATCTAGATGTAAACCTCCCTGGTGTTGCTTTAATATTTTTTTTGCACAATTTGCTTCACACACTTCCTCCAGCAGAGAAGCTTACAATACTACACCCCACCAAATGACTGGATGATGCCTTTTTATTTAAGGTCTGGCTGTGAGCCTCGATTACCGATACACTATCTTCAGGCTCCTGCCGGGATCAGTCAGTATGGTGGACCTTTGGAGGAATGGGTACAAAACCATCAGGAAAGTTTGCAGGTGCTTCAAGAGTATGTGAAGGCTTAGTTGGAGGAACAAGCCACACCACGAAATCGGAAACACAATGAGTTGGTTAATGATTAGGGGTTTGATGAAGGTCAGCTGGTGTGTTTGCGGAACCATGTTCGAGGTAAAATACAGGATCATTGGGATGCCTGTTTGTATATGGTAGTTCGGTGTCCCCAAGATCAGGGTGCAGTTTACTCTGCAACTCCAATGGAGGGGGACGGGGTTGTCCGTCAAGTTCACCGAACAGAGTTGCGTCCAGTACCACAGGGGGTTGTTATGTCAGGGGAAGATGTTCTGGTAATGTCTCCTGAGTCTGGGTTGCCCACAGGGGCAACAGAAATGGAATCGGATGAGGACTCTGTGATTTTACGGGGACAGGGCTGGTGGGAGGGGTCGCAATAGAGCATCCACAAGTAGGCCTCGTATAATGGAGGAGGTTATGTCCCCCCCGAGGTGTAGAGACCAGTTAAACGTTCGGTGAGGTCCACCACTGGTCATCATACCAACCCTTATAAGTTACCACGGTCAGTGAATGATCGTTCGGTTGGGGAGGAAGACCAGTGGTTTGGGGATAGAATTCTTAGCTGTGATCGTTGGGTCATCAATTTCATTTTGGGGGATGGATTGTAGCCAGGCAATTATAGGCAGGTATAGGAACTGCAGTTCGGACTGGAGGCATAGCCGGGGCGAGATGGCTGTGCATGTTCCGATGGTAGGGCATATTGGCAAAGGAGCAGGCACGGGAAAGACAGGCAGGGTCCTGATAGATTTGGTGGAGCATCGGCGGGCATATTGAATTTGCAGTGTAGCAGCCTTTCTGTTTGCTTGTTTCAGGGGTGAACAATCTTATCCGCAAAGGGCCGGTGTGTATGCAGGTTTTCGCTGCAACTCCCTAATTAGATTTCTAATTAGAGGACTGATTAGCTGAAGAGTCCTCAAACCTGGTTTTGAAGAGCTGACCTAAAGGTTACCCCAAAAACCTGTTTTTTTTTTGTTTGAATGGGGCAGTGAGTCATGGGGTAAACTACTGTTCTTTAGGGGTTTTCAAGGTGGAATTACGGGTCGATAATTTTAAGGATCAGGTTGTAAACCTCCCTGGTGTTGCTTTAATATGTTTTATCTGAGGTTGTATCGTGTATTATCAAGCCAGCCGGCTTAGTGGCCTCGGGAGCGGGGTTTAGTGGGAGCAGCTGGCTAGTTTTATTTTCTTTTTTGTTTGTGTCTTTTTCTTTGTTGTATGTATATTTTGGGTTCATTATTAGGCAGGCTGGGCCTTTTGGCACCTGTAGTCTGGGTGCTGGATTGCCCATAGGGGTCTTTTTTATTGCTGTGATTTGCTGTGTCATTCACTAGTGTGATTTGTGCTGGATGTGTTTTTAAGGTTGTGCTGTGGCGTGTACCTGAGCAAACTTTGGGCAACCTGTTCTCTTGTTGGCTTTATTGACAAAGGGTGGATTAGTCTAATTACGGCCTGCTACAAATAGCTGCATATAACGTATAAAAAAAATCACCTTATGGGTGCTCCGTAGGGTAGCAAGATCTTGAGTTTTTTTACAGTACTCGGGTACGTTTTAAAATTTTCGACCAATCAGCAAACATTATTCTGACAGCATAGCTGGGAAACCAATGAAAAGTGAGTGCAACGTTCTAGAACTTGACTTCGGGTTGACGCTCCCTATAAAAGAGCTGGGTACTGCTTCAAGGCGTTCAGTTGGCGCTACCTCCTGATAGAGTAGCACTGTACGGCTCTTGTTCCGTAAAACAACATCAAAAGGATGAAAAAAAAAACAATTTTTAAAGAAGACGAAAAAAACATCGTCTAAAAAAATAAGCCAAAAAAATAATATCCGAAGAAGGAAAAACATGCAAAGTAAAAAAAACAAACAAAAATAAAAAACAATATCCAAAGAAGAAGGAAAAAAACATCCAAAGGGAGAAAACAAGAACTGAAGGGCAAACGAGGTAGGAGGAAATACAAATTTCGTTTCAGCACCGTTGGAGTGCCAAGCCGTGAAAAGCATTTGGCCAGAAGACAAGGTAAGTGTTGTAGCTGTTATTTTAAAACAGCGCTTTTCAAAATGCTGCTTTATAATCGTTTGAGATCGTTAGCCAGTGTGACAGCTGAAGGCTTTTTGAGTTTACCAACATAAAGTTTTATTTCTGTATTAGGACATTGTCAGGAACAATGATGTGTTCATCGCTATGATGTGGTCAAAAAGCGATGCATTGAATCTTAGAAACATTTGTGATTTTTCAAACAATGCTTTTCCTTTTATTTAATCAGTAAAATTTCCATCGGTTTTATATAGTGCCCCTTGAAATATGTCTGTAGCTCATTTTCCGGGCATTTTACTAGAATGCATCCTGAGAAATACACAAGCTCTGCTGCATTTCCGTGCCTCGATGTTTAGTGCCGAGTATAATTGTTGCAGTTGCCTTTTATATATTCCATGAGACCTGTTGGTACCAAGAGAAGTGTGAGACTGTCAGGGTGAATTTATCATACAATCGCACGCATAAATACCTGAGGGTTGCCAGTCCTTTTGCGTTGTTACAGGAGGACTAGAGCTGACGAGTGTGTTTCTACACACTATCAAGGGCATTGTAGTACAGTTTTCTCAGGTGGGAGAATGCTGCCGATCTCCTATTTGACAATACAGCCCTTGATATATTAGAATATTACAGAACTAGAAGCCTTTTGCAAGGAAGAATGTGAGAAAATCCCAAGTACAAGAACTGAAAGCCTTTCAGCTGGCTATAAGAAGCGCTTGTAAGCTGTGATATCTGGCAGAGGAGGTGTTACTAAGTACTGATTACGTAGGGTGCCCAAACTTTTGCAGAGTGCCATAATAATGTTTTTATTTTGTAATTTTGTTCAATTTATGGCATAAAAAGTAACTATTCATCAATGTTTGCTGAAAATATTGTGTATTTTCCCCCCAGTTCCTAAAGAGACTGTATTAACTGATATTGTTGCTTTTGTAATTGAAAAGATGTTATTTGTCAAGGGGTGCCAAACCTTTGCATAAGACTGTACACAGTGTGTGTATGTGTTTATGTGAGTGTGTGTCTGTGTGTGTCTTTATATATATATATGTGTGTGTGTGTGTATATATTTCTGTATATGCATGTGTGTATATATATATTTATATATAGTTCACACACATTCAAACTTATTTGAATACACATTCAAAATAATTTTTATTATTATTATTTTCGTTTTTTTTTTTTTTTGTGTTTTAAAATGTTTTATTTTTGCAATGGAAATAAAAATAAAGCAGTCCTCCGTAGAGGAGGGGTGGTGGAGGGAATATATATATATATATACATATATATAAAATAATTGTCACACAACCTGGGTGACATGCCTTGCCTGCTCACCCAGTTTTAGTGCACCTTAGTTATTCATAATGACCATCTAGTCTCGATACACCCATGAATATATATGTATATATATATATATATATATAGTTTTTCTGTTTTTTTTTTGCAATAGACAATAAAAATAACGCAGTTCTCCGTAAAGGAGGGATGGTGGATGGAATATATATATACATATATATATAAAATAATTGTCACACAACCTGGGTGACATGCCTTGCCTGCTCACCCAATTTTAGTGCACCTTAGTTATCCATACTGACCATCTAGTCTCGACACACCCATATATATATATATATATATGTATATATATATAGATATTTTTTCTTTTTCTTGTGTTTTTTTTTTCGCAATGGATATTAATAATAAAGCAGTCCTCCGTAAAGGAGGGGTGGTGGAGGGAATATATATATACATTTATATAAAATAATTGTCACACAACTGGGGTGACATGCCTTGCCTGCTCACCCAATTTTAGTGCACCTTAGTTATCCATAATGACCATCTAGTCTCGATACACCCATAAATATATATGTATATATATATATATATATATAGTTTTTTTTTTTTTTGCAATAGACAATAAAAATAACGCAGTTCTCCATAAAAGAGGGATGGTGGATGGAATATATATATACATATATATAAAATAATTGTCACACAACCTGGGTGACATGCCTTGCCTGCTCACCCAATTTTAGTGCACCTTAGTTATCCATACTGACCATCTAGTCTCGACACACCCATATATATATATATATATATATATATATATATATATATATATATATATATATATATATATATATATATATATATATATATGTATATATATATATATGTATATATATATATATATATATATATATTTATATATATATATATATATATATATATATATATATATATATATATGTATATATATATATATATATATATATGTATATATATATATATATATATATATATATATATATATATGTATATATATATATATATATAGATATTTTTTCTTTTTCTTGTGTTTTTTTTTCGCAATGGATATTAATAATAAAGCAGTCCTCCGTAAAGGAGGGGTGGTGGAGGGAATATATATATACATTTATATAAAATAATTGTCACACAACCTGGGTGACATGCCTTGCCTGCTCACCCAATTTTAGTGCAACTTAGTTATCCATAATGACCAACTAGTCTCGATACACCCATAAATATATATGTGTGTATATATATATATAGTTTTTTTGTGTTATTTTTTTGCAATAGACAATAAAAATAACGCAGTTCTCCATAAAGGAGGGATGGTGGATGGAATATATATATACATATATATAAAATAATTAATGTCACACAACCTGGGTGACATGCCTTGCCTGCTCACCCAATTTGAATGCACCTTAGTTATCCATAATGACCATCTAGTCTCGATACACCCATAAATATATATGTATATATATAGTTTTTTTTTTTCGCAATGGACAATAAAAATAACGCAGTTCTCCGTAAAGGAGGGATGGTGGATGGAATATATATATACATACATATAAAATAATTGTCACACAACCGGGGTGACATGCCTTGCCTGCTCACCCAATTTTAGTGCACCTTAGTTATTCATAATGACCATCTAGTCTCGATACACCCATAAATATATATGTATATATGTATTGTTTTTTTTTTTTTTTTTTTTGCAATAGACAATAAAAATAACGCAGTTCTCCATAAAAGAGGGATGGTGGATGGAATATATATATACATATATATAAAATAATTGTCACACAACCTGGGTGACATGCCTTGCCTGCTCACCCAATTTTAGTGCACCTTAGTTATCCATAATGACCATCTAGTCTCGATACACCCATATATATATATATATATATATATATATATATATATATATATATATATATATATATATATATATATATATATATAGTTTTTTTTTTCTTCGTAATGGACAATAAAAATAACGCAGTTCTCCGTAAAGGAGGGATGGTGGATGGAATATATATATACATATATATAAAATAATTGTCACACAACCTGGGTGACATGCCTTGCCTGCTCACCCAATTTTAGTGCACCTTAGTTATCCATACTGACCATCTAGTCTCGACACACCCATATACACACCCGAAGCTCTGATCTCAGATCAGTTCCATGCCTCCAGAATCTAATGTTACCCTCAAGGAAGAAGGGAAGCTATGATGAGTAAAAAAAAGGTTATTAGAGTGTCCTGTCAGCGTTGGGCTTCTTCGGCCTCCGCCATTGATTTTTCGGTTTCAGGATGGAAAGTACAAGGTGGCTCTGTGTTGATGAATAATCCAGGAAAAAAATGCCACAAAGGCATGGAGTCACACCAGTGGAGTCTTATCCTTGCAATAAAGACCCCTGTATGACCTTTGCTGAATATTTCCAGTTTAGTGGAGCTGATCTGTGAGTAATGCAGTTATGCAGCAGTTTCTGATGGTTTCCGGTTTTGCAGGTGGTGTCCTTTTCAGCTTGGAGGAGGGAGCCTCCTTCTGGAACCAGATGTTGACCTGGAGAATCGTGAGTGACGTTTCCGATTAGCATACCTGATCTCCTTGCCCCGCCACGGGGCTCTGGTGAAATGTAACTATTCAGTGACCCGTATCTTTCAGTTCTTCGCTTCCATGATCTCGACCTTCACCTTGAACTTCTTCATGAGTATCTACCACAACAAGCCGGGAGATTTTAGTAACCCAGGTCTCATCAACTTTGGACGCTTTGACAACGATGTAAGTTTCCCATTTCTGTCGGTGTTGTGATGTAGATTGTCCTTTTTAAAAGTCTGTAGATGGAATCTTGAAAATCAAAATATTGGGCATCGGTAATTGATCTGGTTGTCTTGGCCAATGGTATGCTGTCCGCAAGTCAAGTAGCTCTTGGGAGATGTCGGCCGTTACCCTCTGACATTGGTTTCCTGCCTCCCGTTAGTCAGTGGGGAAAATGTGATGTTTATGGATGTCTGGACAACTTAGAGTGGAGAGCATTTTATAATCATTACCTCGTTTGGGAAAGGCGAAAGAAGACGGTATAATTTTGACCAAAATCCAGAATGAGACCAAGTTCACACTGTTCCCGAACATGTTTTGGTCTTTCCTGTCCGTGCCGTTCAAGAAGGGGCTGATCTGTGAACTTTATGGGGAAACAAGGGTGAGAGAGAAAAGGATGAGCTGTTATTTCCAGAAAGGGCTCGACTCGGTACCCTGTCACATGAGCAGTGATGTATTTTTACCTGCCTTCTGGTCACATGGGTTGGAAAGGAAACCATGAAACGTTTGTTGGGGGACTTGGACACAGCCCCCACCCCGCAGCGCATGACTTTCCTGGGAGGCCCCCTGGGCTGGAAATATAGTCATCACCTCGGTGGACATGAGTACCGCGCTGTTTTAGTTGGGCCTCCTGGTTTAGGTAGGCATGTTAGCCATGGTTGTGGATGTTTCTCGTTACAAGAGAGGCACCTGTAGCAGTTTACATGGTATGCAGATACGGTTGTTTATTTTATTTTTTTTAAACGCAGCAGAATTTTTCCCGCCTTCGGTGCCTGAAGTTTTTGGGAAACGTTTGCCCCGGATGCCCACTGTATGCTTCCTGTAGGATCACAACACGTTCACCATTTTTTTAAAAATTATACACTACTGTGCAAAAGTCTTAGGCAGGCAAAGAAAATGATATTTAGATTATCCTCGTGTTGGTGTAAAACTATGATATTATGCCTGTGAAAGTGTGTCAACTTCGCCATTTCAGAACCTCTGCTAAAATCATCCTAGTATTTGCAGCGACCGTCCAATGCAGCCATGTGTTTTTTTTGACTTGGCCACCAGCACACCTCATACAGCTAGTCAGTCTCTCACTGACTTTTTAAGCCAGTATATTTAACTTTTTTTAATTCAGCTGTTGGTGAAATTTAACAAAATCATGGAACGGCTGAGGTGCCCCTGAGGAGAAGTTTGGGAACTGAAGCGGTGTTCATCTAGCCATCCAACTAGATATCAGTAACTTTTTAGAAAATAGAAGAAATTACTGTGATGTTGTCATTTGCATGTTTGACTGGAGGATTCTGGGTATTGATTTTTTTTCTTTTTTTTTACCCCCCCCCCCTCAGAGCACGGAGTACTACCTGTATGAGATTCCTCTGTTTATCGTCATGGGAGCCTTCGGTGAGAGAGAGAGAGGGAGCGTCTTATTGTGGAAACCCAAACCTTGCTCTTTTACATCTTAACGGACTGGTTCTGTTTCTGGTTTTCTCATGCCGGGCCCATGTCTCTTTCCCCCCCGCAGGTGGATTGCTGGGAGCACTGTTCAACGTCCTGAACTACTGGCTCACCATCCTCAGGATCAGGTGTGCCTGTGTGCGTGTGCCTGTGTGCGTGTGTGTGCCTGTGTGTGTGTGTGTGTGCGTACTTCTGTGCGCATGTGTGCCTGTGTGTGTGTGTGTGTGTGTGCGTACCTCTGCCTGTGTGTGTGCACGTAAGTGAGGCCTGTTTGGTTTTTACTGTGTCACGCCTGTCTGAAACTTAGGCATCTTAACACTTGAAATTAAATAATTAAATAAATATATCCCGAGACTGTGGGGCTGACCTTGAAACTGCCCCACACTGGTTTGATGCAAATGAAAGTTGTCCCACAACAAAATCATTAGCTGAGCCACCATGCCCCCCCCCCCCATCCCCAGGTATATCCACCGGCCCTGCCTGCAGGTGATCGAGGCCATACTGGTTGCTGCCGTGACGGCCACTGTGTTCTTCACTATGATCTACTTCTCCAACGACTGCCAGCCCCTGGGGGAGGATCAGCTGGAGGAATACCCCTTGCAGGTAAGGCAGCTGGAGGTGGGCTCTCTGTGATTTCATTGGCTGAACAGCTGAGAGGGTGTGTATCCTGTCCTCAGGCCTGAACCTCCACTTATCCCTCTCACAGCTGTTCTGTGCTGATGGCGAGTACAATTCCATGGCCACGATCGTCTTCAACACCCCGGAGAGGAGTGTCCGCAGCCTGTTCCACAGCCCCGCAGGTCCGTGGAGTTTCCAGCACGTGTTTCAGGGCAGGATGGGTCGTGACCTGAAGCCGGATTGGTCGCCCCTGTTGTGCCCTTCTTCTGGAAGAGATTATAATTACAGTCCGTTGTCCATCTTTAGAATGAACACCTGTGTTTGATATTGGTGACAGGCTGGCTAGGTCCGGGGCAGCTGTTTGAACAGTCAGACTCGTCTGCCACCTCTGTCGTGTCGTAGGTTTGTTTACGGGCCGCTTCTGGCTGATTGTTTTCCCAGACAGACAGCTAAACCCATACACACAATCCTCCTCAATTATTCAAGGCTTCCCTCATTTGGGATGGGGGGACTGTCACCCTGCCTGGGGAGAACAGGAGCGCTTCTCAAGTGCCCTGACGAATGCCACCGTAGGCAAGTTCGAACGGCACTAAACTGTGTTCATCCATGCCCTCTAGTGGATGAAAGACATACCAAAGTAACATGGCTTGGTCTTGATCGGCTCCAAATTGCACTTTACACCAGGTAGAAAAATGGAAATGATCATATGAAAAATGCCATTCATCATGAAATAATTTCTGTACACCTGTATCCTCATTACAAGGGTGAATCAAGTAAAACTAGCTGGTTTCGCTAGATTAGCGTTCTTGGGGATCAACTACATGATCAACATTTTAGCAAAAACGTGGGAAACACTGACTTAGGTGATGAATTCCACCACCACCACCCCCCCCCCCCCCCCGGCAGGTTCCTACAATCCCGTGACCCTGGGAATCTTCACCATCACCTACTTCTTCCTGGCCTGCTGGACATACGGCCTGACTGTGTCCGCCGGGGTCTTCATCCCCTCGCTGCTCATCGGCGCCGCCTGGGGGCGGCTCTTTGGCATTTTGCTGGCCTCCATTACGCCGCACAATTCCATACAGGTACATCAGGACGGGTCGCCGTTCCTGGGGAAGCGCCGTATAGCCGGTGAGGCGGCGTGGTCCGCTGGCGGAGGAGGGGCCGTCACGATAGCAGAACTCTTCCCTCAGCAGAGAGAAACCTCACACTGGCGACGTTTTCCACTGACCTTGATTTTTTTGCACATTTTGAAGAAGCAAAACTGAAAATCCGTTAATGGGTACGATTATATTTCAGGAGGACAAGCCCTCAAACGCTTTCAGTTTGATTGAAGTGGTTTTTGTGGCGATTCGCAAAACTGAAATGGAAGCCGATTTTGCGAACTTGTTGCTGTGTAGGACACGATGACTTGGTTCTAGAGCTCGTATCTCATGAAAAGCTCAATCCATGTTGAGGCACGGAATCATAAATTGCAGGTGTTGTTTCCATGATGTTACTTAATGGAAACACCCTTTATGCAATTTCACTTTGTCAACAAATTTGCTTGTTTGTGCAGAACTTTAATGGAAACGCTGCAGGTTTTGATATATTAAGGAAATTGAACGGGGTCTTTAGAAGTCAGAGGGCCTCCTTCAACACCCGCTTTAGATTGATTTCCTCTTTGTTGTCCAATCAGATTTACTCTTTAAGCAGTCACGTGACTCTTTGAAGGTGCCCTATTGGTTAGTGCTGTATCGATTTCCTGGGCCGCCCAGCGTCATGTCGGCATAGATGTAGTTTAACATAATGTTTGTTGGAAGTAAAGCCCCCTCGAAGTTTTTGAATGAGCATGTTTTATGATTTGTGGCGTTTCGTTTGACAGACCTTGGCCGACCCTGGGAAGTACGCTCTGATTGGAGCCGCCGCCCAGCTTGGTGAGTGTCCGTCCGCGGTCAGCCTGCTTTTCAGAGCTCGTCTAGAGGTGCATGGAGGCACATGAGGCTTCGGGTTTGCGTCTGTTTACGAAGGTCTTTGCCAGGTGGGATCGTGAGGATGACCCTCAGCCTGACTGTCATCATGGTGGAAGCCACCGGAAATGTCACCTACGGCCTACCCATAATGCTGGTTCTGATGACGGCGAAGATCGTGGGCGATTATTTCGTGGAGGTCAGTGTTGACGTTTCGGGTTGGAGCGGGTTGGTCCATTTGGCATTATGTGTGAGCCTGTCAGTGAGTGATGAGCTCATCGCCTTTTAGACCGTGCAGAACTTGGAATCGGGCCAGTCGTGTTTCGTTAACTGCTCCGGTCTCATGTTTGCTTTTGGTGTGGGTGGTGCAGCTAGCCACCAGTCTGACGCCATCTTTTTTTCATCTGTCCTTCCAGTGACTGATTTTGAGAACCCTTCCGTTGTTTTTGCACAGCTGTCTAACTTAAGGTGGCACATCATGCTGTGACAGCTCGTTTCGCTTCTCTGTTCCTCAATGTGCCAGCAAATCTGCTTAGAGGAAGTAAAACTTCAAGGGGTGGCAGCTTGTGAATGTTGTGCAGATGTGATCCTAAGCTCTTCTGAGTGACTCGAATTTTCCCACAGGGGCTATACGACATCCACATCAAGCTGCAGAGTGTGCCCTTCCTGCACTGGGATGCCCCAGCCACCTCTCACTCCCTGACTGCCAGGTATATTGCCCCCTACAGGATTTTCCCTGCTAATGCTTCAATGAGCCCAGTACACGCCTTTAGCAAGACATTGGTGCTTCATTCTCACTGTATATTCAGGTTTGGTGTGTCTGTCCATTCAGGGAGGTTATGAGCTCTCCAGTAACCTGCTTCAACCTGGTGGAGAAAGTGGGCACTATTGTGGATGTGCTCAGCAACACCTCGACCAATCACAACGGGTTCCCTGTAGTCTCCGGGTTGAGTGATGGCTGTGAGGTATGTCCCTCCCACTAGGGGTGATTTTGTTTTCCTGGAGATTTGTCACATGATGTACTTTGGGGCTTTGCTAATCTGAATTTTGTGCTCTTAGCCAGGGAAAATCTGTGGCTTAATCCTGCGTTCCCAGCTTATCGTGCTCCTGAAACACAAGGTGAGTGTGACCTAAGGTTCCTGCAGAGGTCAGCTGAATAAGGAGCATGTCTGTCCACACTAACACCTATCAGGGTGCTTGGTGTATATGCATGCCTGTGAATGACAGTGCGATTGACCAATGAGGGGTCTGTTTACTGCGTACACGGTTGCGAATGTCAGTGCAGCAAGCCAATGAGAAGTGTGCTCATCCACGTTGTGACCGGTGTACTCTTTTCAACCAGGTGTTTGTGGAACGGGCTCGTTCTCGTCTCAATCTGCGCAAACTGCAGCTGAAGGACTTCCGGGATGCCTACCCTCGCTTCCCTCCGATCCAGTCCATCCATGTGTCCCAAGACGAGAGGGAGTGCATGATGGACCTGACGGAGTTCATGAATCCCACCCCCTACACTGTCACGCAGGTACTAGTCTCAGTCTCAGCCTTGGTCTTGGTCCTTGAGAACCAGAGACACATTTGACTAAACAGTCATGTTCTGCGACTGTGTTCTTCTGCCTCTTTTTCAGGAGACGTCGCTTCCTCGTGTCTTCAAGCTGTTCAGGGCCCTTGGTCTGCGGCACCTCATTGTGGTGGACAGTGACAACCAGGTGCGTCTGCCTTGCGAGGTCCTCAGGCCTTCGTCATCTCCAGCACATATCTCCATTCTCATTGTAAAATTCGAAAATTACTGCATCGGTTTTCAGCCAGTGGCCGTTGGGCATCCATCTAGATCAAGGTTATCACCCTGGTTTCCTGTGCTACTCCCACCCCTCCCTCATAACATAACCAGCTATCTATGCCCTGTTCTACGTACCAATCATGTTCCCGGTGCCCAGGTGGTGGGACTGGTGACGCGGAAGGACCTGGCCCGTTACCACCTGGGCAAAGACGGCCTGGAGGAGCTGCAGCTGGCACAGACGTGATGCGTGGAAGGCGACTGCCGCGCTGCTCACCAGGCCAACCCCCCCTGCCCCCAGTCAGCCCCCGCCAGAACCCGCACCGGTCGTGCATTTCAGCAAAGTCCGGAACCCGGGATGCCAATGACTGACTTTCTGGTTTCGTTCACCGAGGGTTGGTTGTGATGGGGGAGGGGATCGATTCCATGTGTGTTTTGCGACTTTTTGTTGCCCCCTCCCAGTTTGCACATAAAATAATTTATCCGTTATGTTTTTAAAGCACTTCAGAGAGAGAGTGAGTGTGTGTGTGTGTGTGTGTGTGTGTGTGTGTGTGTGTGGTTCTACACACACTTGGGTGTCAGTCCCGCTCTGTGGTCATTTGCAAAGCTTTGGTAGCATTGTGATATACATTAGTGTAAATGTGTAAAAAGCATTTCAAGCTGTGTGTGTGAGAGAGAGAGAGAGAGAGAGAGAGAGAGAGAGAGATTAGCCAGGCCAATAACGTTCCTCTTTTACTCAGAGTTTTTTGAGTGTGGTCTATTGACAGAGGGTACCACAGTTTTCTTGTGACTTTAGTTTTACTTTAGGGGAAGTTAATTTTCCTCTCCCAGATAATTGTCTTGCACATTGTACCATTAACCAATGCCTCCCACCCCTCCCATGCCAGTGTAGGTAAGACCAACCCTGCCCCCCCCCCCCCCCCCCGGAAAAACCCTGACTCGCTTTGACCTTTTTCTCTCATGCTGGATGCTAGCGGTTTTTAACATACAGTGTTTTTTCTCGTGAATTCGCCCATTGGCTGACTGCCACACTGCCTGCGTCCTCCCCCACCCACGCCAGTACGTGACAGTATGTATCCCCCCCACCCCGGGTGATTCTCCAGGTCCTGTGTTTTTGATGGCGATTTGTCTCTTGTTGCGCCGTACAGCCTCTAGGTGGCAGAAACCCTGGTTTCTGATATATACCTGAATAAATTATGCAAATCGGGGTCAGGTTTACATGGGTCGGGTGCCAAACAATGCCAGTAGTGTGTGTGTGTGTGTGTGGGGGGGTGACTTCACAGGTGCTCTCCTGAAAATGTGTGTATATCATTGTTTTTAAATGGCACTTACTGAAAGCAGAGTGGGGTTCAGGGCAGCTTAATGATTTGCAAGGTGACCATGGGTCGTGTTTGGCCAAGGGGGCGCTAGTGTGTTGAGGAAAGGAACTTATTCTGGTCTTTGCAGGCTGTGCTAGAAACCCAAACCCACCCCCATGGCTGTATGTGGCTCCGCACTTTAAATGCTTCTTACCCCACCTCGTTTCCCATCTGCGCCCTACAACTTACAAATCCTTGCAATGTCACGTGCAAGGGGGCCCCCTACTGGCCAAGCAAGGCCCTACAGTCGCTGGTGCCCTTGGGGGTCCAGCCGTACAGTTTTTGCCAACAGCAGAGTTTACACTTTGACTAGTTATGTGCTGTTTAGTTATTTTGTTTTTAATTAAGGTGAACTTGCCTAAGTGACCCTGATCAGTTAAATAGGGTTTTTACCCACCCAACAAGCCTATCGAAAATGGACATACCAGTTAAACGGTAAACGATGTGAATCCCTTATCAGATTTTGATTTTATTCTGAATATTAAATGTCGTGTTTTAACTCAACCTTAAATAAATTAAAGTATCTCCATTTTAAAGAGCACTGTGACTGGATGAGAGAATTGTTTCGGCGTTGGCAAGTACCACCTTAGCGTACATTTATAGAAACGGCTGAAATATACTGGATAATTTTGCATAATTTTTATTTTGCCAAGCTTGATTTTCTTCTGTGATTTCTGAAATCTAATAAAGGTTTTGATGCATATGCCTATTTGTATTGCACGAGTCAGTCATGCTGTTTAATAAGAATCATTTGTATTTATACAAACAATGATAAAAAAATTATTGTATTAAATGGCGTGTTTGATGATACTGCTGGTGACTCCGTGGCACTCTTTGAGCAACGTGTCCGTATCCTAATTTTCTACCTTCTGACACACAAATTCTCAGACTAAATGAGATTACTGCAGTCCCGTTGCCGGGGTAATGCAATTGTTTAGGTGGATGTCGCTGAATGCATTTCAGTGGGAGGTCCAGAAAGCCTGGGACGCGATTTGACGGGGTAGAAATGAGATGAACGGTTCTGTTGTACCTTGCAGATTTGTACCTTGCAGATTTCCCTCGATTTGCTTATTAGTTGCTGGAAATCAATATTTAAAAAAAAATGTGCGTTGAACATGCCTTTCCATCCCGATCCATGAACCCAGTTTTCCCAGATATCAGCAAAACAATGAGAAATTCTATATATAAAAAAAAAAAAAATCAACATTTGATTAAGTTTTATTAATGCTTGCTTTCATGTTAAAAAATTTTGGTGCACAATTTAATTTTTTTTTTAACACACAACATTTGGTTGAAATTGTAACGTGGAACATCAAGTCTGGGGCGCAGTTAAGGGGGGGAGATTAGGACAGTAAAAAACTTGGAACATAACTGCATTGGTGTGGGTTTGTGGCCCAATATGATATGCATTCATGGGGCCCAAATTCTCTAGCAGAATCACAGCATAGATTTCTTTGTATATTTTTTAGGTTTAAAGGACTCCGGAGATTGAGATATTGTGTTTTTAAAGTTTCCTTGGACTCCCACAGTAAATTTTACAGAGCTGGGGTCTCCATAACTTTTGCTGTGCAATAAATTTTGCTGACTGGGAAAGGGGGGGGGGGTTCCCCAAGATTTTTGCCGGCTCGCCTACCCATCGGCTCACCTTGAAAATGCCCAAAATGCCACCTGGCTGTTCAGCCCTGCTATAAAGTTGCAGAAAGACACGACGTTGTACTGTGACCTTACGATGTTACAGATCCGAGAAATAGCGTACTAAGCAGCACGTGTTTCCCTGCTGTGTTAAGGTGGGCCTTAGAAACCCATAACGCACTAATGCAGCTCTGGATGGCGGGCTATGCGTCAGTAATGCTGTCAGAGAAGATTCACTCATTAGTCTGATGTGAACTTAATCAGATTATGGGTCCTTTTTAGTCGCAGAATACAACATAATCCATGGCAAATGGACATCGGTGCCGTCTTTATGATGTTATGCTGACAGTGCCTTTAATCCCACCCCCCACCCCCCACCAATCCCTTTCCCAACTTCATGTTGTCTCTTAATCCTGTATGTTTCAGTAATATGAAGACGGAATTTCAGTATTCTCTGTTGCGGTTGTTTTATTTTTATCTCGCGAGTTTCATGCATTTTTAAGAACCGCGCAGAACATCAGTTAACTCTGTGCTGCTGGAATCCTGAGGATTGCCTTGATGGGTAGTGTAGGAGTTGAAGGATTTGCGTAGTCAGATTTAATTTTTTAAAAAGGAAATCTATTAAAAAGTAACATGCAAAGTAGTTTATTATTATTATTATTTTTTTTTTTTACATAAGAATTTCAAGAGAAACTGAGAGCCTCGTTTTAATGGGCTTGTCTGGTAAAGTTAGTTTGACACTTGTACTGCATGTATTATTAAACATTTATCTATCCATCCATCCATCCATCCCGGCTCCGTCAACATGCAAACTTCAGTAATTCAAAACACTTAGTATTGAGCTTCCATTGTGAGCCTTAGCAGCCAATAAACAAACCGCCAATAATGAATATCACAGGCTTTGGTGATGGACACAGACTTCCAGACACGCCCCATATTCCTGACGCATTCCTCACCATGACCCTGTCTACTTCACATTCGCAGCCCAATATTTCATTCAAACTGGAGTTCGAAAGCTTGTTGGAGCCGAATGGACAATTTTAAAGACCAACATGGCAGAAAATTCAGTTCTGAAAGAAAGGAAGTTTCGATTTTTAATGAACTTATGAGATGCAGCAGAGATTCATCTTACCCTCAGTAATCTTTAGTTATAGTTTTCAGGGACTGGGATATAGATAATTTAGAAATGTGCTGCTTTTTAAAACACTAAGTAGGATTCCAATACTTTTCCAAGACACGGTATAATAGTATAATGTATTGTTGGTGCGCTGTGGGAGGGAGGTGCTGTCCTGGCAGGGGAGACAGGTGACTGAAACCTTTTGTAGCGATTTGTTCCGCCTGTCTGTTGGGCAGAATTTAGTTTGCTCTCTTTGTGCTTCCAGTAAATCTAGGTCCCGTTCCCATCATACCAGCAAGTCCGTGCAGGGTGGATCTCTGGCTAATCTCTTTTGTTGTTTGATTCCCTCCACGGAGGAAAAAAAAAAGAACTCGAGGTCACCTGCGGTTCCGAACCACATCTCCAGCAGGTCAGTGATCTCAGAGTAGCACATGCCGTTTATAAGCCAAAAGAAAAATGGTTGAAAAGTACGACACCTGTGTTATTCTATTTTGGTATTTAAGTGACAGAATTCCACTAAAGGTGAATTAAAAACTTGCTTAATTTATTGAGAAATGCTGAAGAAGTAAATGAACAAAGGATGAGAGAAGCTGCTGGAATCTGAAGCAGACATGATGCAGGTTCGAAACTGCACAGTTTTGATCTGGAATATGGGACACAATCCACATTATAAGCACTGAGCTAAATGCCAAGTTTTAAATGGCTATTTATCTATTACAACCATTGTTTCAGTGAAAGTTGTATGCAGATGTTTATTACTTAGTAATAAGGCAATATTTGGCTCAACTATGGTTTGTCTGTTACTAATGAAATAAACTTTTCCTATATATAGAGACACAGGACTTTTCTCACTTCTGATCTAAACCATAATTTAGTCTGTTCTTATTTAACATGACACTATAATAAAAATACATCCGAAGTTAAAAATCCTGGAAGACTGCGTCAAATAGAGCAGCAGAGCACCGCCCCCAAACAGCCTCTGTGGGGCAGCAGTGAGCTCAGAGTGCATCCCCCCCCCAGGAGGCAGTGTTAGGAAGAGCAGGCTGCTGTGGGACTTGCTGGTGACCCCAGGGACTTGGTCTTGCCGTTGTCCTCTAAGGCCTGGGCGAAAAGGGCAGGGTTACGGCTGGAGTGCCGCTGGCGTCTCACAAAGGGAAAGACACTGGGGCATGATGGGAAGGAGAACATGTTAGCGTTCCGCTAACACTTGTGGCACTGCCTTTTCTAAGTCAGCCATGTTGGAAAATCCTTGACTACCGTGGAATTACAAACAGAAACTGGAGAGCATCACAGGGGACGCAAAAGCAATTAACATTACAGAACTCTGTGTAGTCTTAGTGACGAAGCTAAGCTGAAGCCAGCAGTTCACACTAAGCCCAAAAATCCCTGGAATTAATCGTTAACAACCCCAGAAACAGAACCTGTGTGTATCCCACACCAATATGAGTCTTATCCCCTTATATAAAATACATGGAATATATTACAGAAAGACCCCTTTTATAGAAGATAATAGTTTTACCTTTTTTTGGTCTCTTGTGGTTCTATGGCTCTAGCCAGCATGTTTTTGTAGAGATCGGACTTTAAATAGCGGGCGTAGGAGTCCTGAGGGTGAGAGGAGAGGCCGAGAGCCCGTTTTAATGAAGCTGTCATCCACTTTCATGGCTGTGCACAGTTAATGCTCCTACCTTCTTCATCAGGAAATAGATGTGCATCTGGGCGTCATCCAGGACAAAACGATGTGGGCTTTTCATGCCCTGCAGGGTCTTCTCCATGGTCTTGCTGTCCACGTTTACCCACTTGCTGGCTCCCGGGGCCAGGAACTGCCTGGGGGGAAGGAAGTGATGAGCCTGAGCTTTGCAGTCCCACTGGGAGTAAGCAAGTGCCACATCAGGGCCTGCTCTAAATTCAACTGGGATGCAAACTGTCCCACTGGGCCACAAGGTCGCACTCACTTGTAGACCTCTTCCACCTTCTGCGGGATCGTAGCGCTCTCGCCGTGCCGGATGTCCTCACAGGCCTCCCAGAAACAGAGGTTCTCCACTGTGAATGAAACAGCGCATGCATCAGCTACCTGCAGGAGGCGCTCATCACGATGCCAATATGGAGGAGAATTGCCTTTCATAGAGGGATCATGATTATTAATTTAGCAGATGCTAGATCCTATTTTTTTTTTTTTTTGAGAGGGCAGGGTCAGTCAGTCCCTGGAGTAACTGATCGACGGCCCAATAGTGAGGTCACTCAGCTGACTCTGGGATTTGAGCTGATGACCTCCTGCAATGAATCCCAATCTGCTGAGTCACACACTGCCCAAATAGGCCCGCAGTGATCAAATAATGAATATGATTCTTACTTGCTGACGATGCCTCCATGAAGCTGATCTACTTGGGCGGGGGGGTCTACATGCTGCTCACCACTGAACTCCTTCTCCAGGTACTCCCTGAACTTGCACCGTCCCAGAGGGTCCCTAAGGAGCTCCGTGAAGCCGAACCCCCATCGTTCCACCCGCAGCTTGGTGGGTGTCTCCACCCTGCACCAGGAGGCGTGGAAGTGAAGAGACGACAGTCACCTCTGGGGGTGTGGCCCTGAAGAGGCAGGATGGGGCGCGGTAACGCACACTCACATGTCGGCATTCAGCGTCCAGAGTGCCGTGTCATCTGTTATCCAGGGGTTGCTGGGGGGGCAGCCTTGCATCATGGGGTCATGGTTCAGGTACTGCTCGCTGAACTTAAGGAAGCTGAACACAGAAGACCAGCCATTCCCAGTTTTAGTCCTACTTTCTATAATCCTTGCAAGTCATCAAATATTCAGGTTCAATGCTGGCATATTCCAGCAAACTGGAGCTCGAAATGGTGACGAAATGATTATACGTCATTGAACCCTATAAGGAAATTCTCTTTTCATCTCCTCCATCTTGCTCTCCATAGGTGAGAGAAAGCTTGGTAGCAAAGGGCAGCTGCCCGTAGAGGCTCCCAGGAACCTGGGGGTTAAGGGCCTTGTTCAAGGACCCACAAGTGTGCTGAAGCCAGGCTTGAACCGGCGACCTTCTGATCAATATTAAGTAATTATTTGCAGTTAAATACAGTTCAATTCAGTTTAATAGTCAACCGGTTTCAATATTAGTTAGGCATCATTAATCCAGGATATGTGTGACTCTGAGATTTATGGTGAAAGATGGATGGGCAGATGGACGAAAGAACGAAATAACGAGGTTAGATTTTCACAAAGAGCAGTCCCCAGCATTTTTGTCAGAATTAACATGAAATAGATCCCCCCCCCCCACCAATCAGAGGCACAGTATACAGAATACCCAGAGATATCCCCCAGTTAGGGACTAATGTGGACTGGTGTCGAACCAGTGGTCCCCCAGCTATGCTGGGACTGAGGCTGAATCACAGGTGTTGGGGGGGGGTAGGTGGGGGAGGCTGTTATCCAACCTTTCCAGGCAGATGGAGGACTTGACCCTCGAGCGGCCCAGGGATTTCCTGATGTGTTCAATCTGGTGTCGGGAGCCATGAAAAATCACACGGGGAATATAAGAGTCAGAAAAAAGGCACAGCATGGTACACATCCAAGCCCTGATAAGAGCCATGCTGTTGTACCTTTAAACAGAATTTGTCAATATCTGAGAGCCAACAAAAGAAAACGACAACACAGATGTAGATCCTTCCGAAGCAATTTTCTTATGACAGCATTCTTAAGAGCCCACTTAATCACCCTCTTTGGTTGTTCTTGGCAACCATCCCATCAGCTGAAATAGGTTCACTCTAAATTCTTTCAGGCTTACCTCTCTTTTGTAGTAGTCCGCGTTCTGTTCTGTAAAGAAGGAAGAAACAAAACCGTCTCTAAACATGATATAAGCCACATGTTTATGGGAGTTTTACTTGCGCAAAAATGTTCTGAGGGCACAAGGTTCATTGGTTCAGAGAGATAACCAATCAGACTGTAGAAGTGGTGGATACAGGCAACTAGAGGAGGGGGGGGGGTCAACCAATCAGATGTCTTGTTCCTGCCTCCTCTAGTTCCTTAGACCCACCTCCTCTACAATCTAATTGGTTATCTCTCTGAACCAATCATTTTTCCTTCTGCCCTCAGAACATTTTTGTGAGGGTAAAACTCCCACGAGCGAATCACATGCAAGGAATCAGACAGTAGGAATTCTGCTCACACTCAGCTCCTGGCTTTACTAAGCAGACATCCAGTCTAGAAACCATGAATAATATAGCACTATTACGAGTATGTATTGTGGGACTGCTGACGTACTTACGTTAGCATGGAAAACGAGAGCAGGAAGTGAGGAAGAAGTGAGACAGAAAGATGAGCACAACGAAGTGCTGTCACACTCACACACGAGCTTCCCTCGGATGCCCTCCCACCAAAAACACTGATTATCACTTCACTTCCTTGGGTAATTTGGGGGCCCAAGGCAACAGCCTATTCTGCCTATAGCTGCCATATATATATAGATATTAATATACATATTTTTTCTTCATGACTTTGATCTTATCTAGGCCCCGAGCGGCTCTCTTGTTTGCCCGGATCCGGTCCTGTGACTGACAGAGGCGATAAACAGCAGGTACTGGCATTACGGAAAAAATGTATATGCTTAATAAAAAGCTCAGACCAGCTGGACTCGGGAGTTGTGCCGGTTCCTTCGCTCAGGGCCTTGTTCTTGAACGCTGAATGTTCCCGGCTGCAGAAAATCAGAGGGTGAGAAATCCTTAGCTGAACTTCAGATGAAGAGTGAGCTCGTTTCTCTCAAGCAGACTGACGCCGGTCTAACGCTGCATTAATACCCCTTAGCACTACTGGTCACATTTCCCATGATGCCACTGGGTACAGCCCATGGCGACACTGCCCAGTAGGGGACAGTGTGACAGCTTTCCAAAAGGACCATTCGGTCCTGGAGGGCCAGTCGGTGACACAGTATCCATGATCAGGACTGGGGTACCCTGCTTTACAGAATAAACTAACCAAATGTCGATACTGAATGCAATCTGATTTAACATGGTTTCCTTAAATCCCAATTAAAGTGCTTCAGATCAGCTCAGGACTTAACAGCAGAGAGACTATTTGGCAAATTATTACGCTGCTATTTGCAATTACATCCATTATCTCTCCGCTAACATGCAGCATTAAGCCTGAGCCGCAGGAATAGAGGTCAGATAATGGATCCGGTATTCCGGAGGTGGGATCCTCTTCCAGCTCGTTTAAAAGGCCCAACAAGTGGGGGGGTGGTGGGGGGGGAGACGCAAACACAGCATGTCTGCATTTTAGCTTCAGGCCGTCTCCCAGTCCCTTCGCACTCCTCTCTCCCAGATCCAAGCATCACCAGTCTTAGCGATGCGTCTCGTGTTTCTCGGGCAAAGAGAAAGGAGGCAGGAAGCGGCCATTTTGTCATTTGCTGGTTTTAATCCCCCCCCCCCCCCCCAGCTTCCCCCGTCCACCTGGCCGTACCAGAGTGCAGAGCGTCCCTGCCTTTTAAACACGAGCAGCACCTGACTGGGGGGCCCTACGCTGCGTGGTTTTTCGCTCAACTGTGTTTCCGTCTAATTGGCGTCAAAACGGTGGGTTTCATCAATGAAGGTGGTGTGTGGCTGAGCGGGTTGGCAGTCGCCGCCTATGACTGGAAGGTTGCCGGTTTAAATCCCACAGTCAGCAGAGTGACATCACCACTGGACCCCTGAGAGAAGTCCCTAAACCCCCAACTGCTCTAGTCTCAATAAAAGGTACATCTGCAAAATAAGCTGAATTTAGGATGTGATCCGCAGCTGCGTGGCTGCCATTCCCACCTCCTGATGCCGCCCCGGATGGGGATAATGGCCCACATAAACGCTGATGCTTATTAGCCCTGAGAGATGCTGCGCACCCAGCAGAAAGGGGCCCTAGTGACGGCCGGGATTAAGCCAGATACACACCACACTCTGCTCCTGTCCCACACTTTCATTCTCCACTCTCCTGTGTTATTCATGAACTCCAAATTACACTCAGCGAGGGTGCAGTTGCTCATTCCCGCAGCCTGCTGTCCTGTCTGTCTTCTGAAAGCTCTCGTCCCACAGAACATAGGCTTCTTCCCAGCTAAGTAAATATTTCATGATCACACTGAAGCAGTAGTGGGTTATCAGGCCTGAAGTGATATATTCCTCCCCCACAAAGTATGCATGGAGACACTCTGTGTGTCTTACTTAACGAAGATAAAACTCCCCCCCCCCCCCCCCCCCCCGTGAATTTTGCTGAGCTCAATGCTCTGGAGATGACGGAGATCGAAAATTATACCGGAAATGTTCCATATGTCCTTACAGATGTTTCCTTTGCCTTCCTTCATTGAACAAACCCGTTGTCGTGGGAGAGAACTGCACAACCCCCCAGCTCTCTGTGGGGGAATGGGACCCTGCCTATGCCTTCCTGCCAATCCTGCCAAGTTTCCCCTGTAAGTTGAAGGATCTCCTAACAGGCCTGCATGTAGATTAATGTCATACCCAGGACAAAGCAATTGCAGGTTAAGGCCCTTGCTGAAAGGCCCAACGGAGTAGAATCACTCTGGGCATTCACAGGATTTGAACCAACAACCTTCCACTTGCTTGCACAGATCCCTAGGCCCAGAGCCACCACTCTGCCCCACAACCTCAAAAAAATCCTAGAATCGCCCCCAGCCTGAGGCGATATTCGAGCTGCCAAGGTGCATTGAGTTCAGGTTTACCCAGTGTGTGCTTTACTCTAATCACAGCATACTGGGTTTTCGCCGGGGCAGATGTAGGGAGTCAGGGGTTTCGGGGGAGGTGCTTACTGGCGGTCTGTTGACGAGCCAGTAGGCCTGTTCCTGACATTCCAGCACGATGCGGTCCGCCTTGCGCCTCTGTTTGGCTGCCCTGGTAGGAGCAGAGCAGTCGATGGAGAGTCAGAAAGCATACTGGGTAATTAGCATATAGCGGTAATCACTGAACTGCAAGGTAGGGTTTTCATTTTTCTGTTTCCTTTTTCACTTAGAAATGGATTTCCGACTCTAGTGTTTAGGCTGAGGTCTGATTTAACAGATAGGAGGGAAATTATGACCACACACCATGTTACTTTTTAATTTAGGTAACATCATCATCCTCTTAATACGAGATTTATTCATCCATTCTCATCTGTCCCCTTGTGTGCATTTATGAAATTGATTTCATAGCTCGATGCGACAGTATTCCCGGGCTGGGGTGGGGTTTACCTGAGCTGCTCCTTCGCCTGCATCACCACGAAGTCCCAGGTGTGGTTGATCCGTTTGTGCAACATGTTGTAGCTGTCCTGCGGAGACGATGTTTAAATGCGACATTGCCAGGTCGCACGGCTGGCTGCGTTGCTGCATGGGTTCACGTTATGACTCACAGGCCGAACCCCTCCCAGGATATCAGCTGGCAGTGTCGGATTCACAAACCCTCTTACTGATGAGAACCTAAAATGCGTTGACCCTGACGCAACATGGCGGCAAGTTGGTGGATGTCTATGTGCGATCCTACTATGTGCATAATTGGTGGGAGGTTTTCTTACACAAAAATGTTCTGAGGGCAGAAGGAAAATGATTGGTTCGGATAGATAACCAATCAGATTGCAGAGGAGGCAGGACCAAGACATCTGATTGGTTGCTCCTGCCTCCTCTAGTTGCTCGGATCCACCTCATGTACAATCTAATTGGTTATCTCTCTGAACCAATCATTTTTCCTTCTACCCTCATAATATTTTGTGTAAGTAAAACTCCCATGAGCATTCAGCTATCACATGATCTCATCAAGCAATGCTTCAGACCAGCGAATAAGAATAGCATTGAAATGTACATAAATAAAAATTTTCTCTTACCTTTTCATAGTCTATCAGCTGCCCTTGCTTTCTGATATTCTTCTTAGTCAAATAAATCGCTTTAGAAGAGCAAAAGAAAGACATGGCAAGAAACTGTGTTTTTCTATTATTCTAGTAAAGGGAAGTAATGATGTAATAGGCGAGCACATGATTAATAATTGGTAATCACCGTAATCTAGCTCGGAGGCTGGCCACTGCTGAGAGCTCCAGAAGTACGGAGTCTAGCAAAAAGGAGATGCTGTCATTTGAAACTATTCAGAAGCAGCGTGACAAAGGTGCTTTGTGATTTAACATGTCAGGGACAAGGCGGGTGGAAGGCATTTTGCTACTTTAACTGGCATTGGTTCTCATACATCAGTGTTTCCCAATCCGGTCCTCGGCGACACACAGATGATCCACGTTTTTGCTCCCTCCCAGCTCCCTACCAGACAGTCTACGTTTTTGCACCCTCTCAGCTCTGGAGCCCGGACCAGATTGAGAAATACTGTCCTACACGGTAATTCCGCAGTCTCTCCAACGAATAGTTTCGATATGCGTGCCCCCCCACATGGCCACCACCCTCTCGCGCTGCCCTCCATCTGAAGAAACCGTGGTTTTAGGTTACCTGGAAGCGATACGGCGTCTCGTCGGGCCGCAGGACGAGCGTCCTGGGGTCCTTTAGGGGGTAAATGTAGCCGTGCTTCACGATCAGATTCCCCACATGAAGTGCCTCTGAAAACACACAAAGTGGTCACTCATTTCCACGTAAACTACTCAAAGCTCAAACAAATCCACTACTCGTAGCCCAGATTTAGGCATAGTAATTCTCTAAATTTTTGTCAGTGGAATACAGTAGAACACACGATAACTAGAAACTGAGTAGGCATATTATATTTTATTTTACGGTATAGCAAGTAACTGGAAAAAACGTTGACATGGTGCACAGAATAAGCCGCGGGGATGGTGCATTCCTCATCGGAACTATAATTAATTACGAGTAATTGGGACTTTCCACTTTCCGGCTGCCTCCGCGGCCATTGGCAGTCAGGCGCTCCCGGGGGTTTCAGACCGGCGCAGCAACAGCGCTGCTAGGGGGAAGCCTAGTGTTTACAGGGAGGGGTAACTGCTTACCGGGGCAACAGGTTTTTTGCCCATTCAAGTCTGTTAATGCATCTGCCATCTACTGCCTAAAAGTCCCCTCCTTTCCATTCCGACTTCTTTTCCAATCTGGGCTGTAAATCAGGGAAATCTGCTCCCTTGCTATTTAAAACCTCATCTGCATCGCCCGGGAATTCAGGACAACAGCGTCTTGCAGAAGTGCATAATGAGGGAGACGGATAGCGATATTTCTCCAGGCATGACTGACTGCCTCTGGCTATCAGCGAAGTTTGCATCGGGACTATCAAACCGTACAGCTCAGCATGCGTAGCGGCGCGACTCGGGACTGGCCTACAGATTATTTGTACTAATAGCCTCTCAGCAGAAAGATAAATAATTCAGCAGATAAATTGACGCCAGGGGAAGAAAATCCCAAAAGCTTCAGGCGAATGGGGTGTCTATGTTATGGACAAGCTCAATTCTGACATTTATTAATTCACAGGCTCAGCAATATCAATGGAACAGAACATGCTTCTGTCAGACACGTGAATTGCATATGCTTACACATAAATGCAGCTAGGCTAATCTGTTGTATGGATGACAAATTCTATTACTTCATTTGTATTTATTATTCAAAAGACTCGTTTATTTCTGTTATTTTATTACAAAAAAAAAAAAACCTGATGACGTCTTTCGCCAGCAGGGGCGCCATCGTCGTCACGAAGGGAAAAAAACAATCGATTAACCTCACATAAGAGCACCAGGTAACGCTTCCCTACATACTTCTCGGCCCTACCTTCTTCCATGATGGAGTACTTCTGAATTAGCCACTCCACGATATCATTTCCTGGGAAGGCATAGCGAGGAAGGCATCTAGTTAGAGTCGAGAAATGCATTAAGCCGTCATAAATCAAAAACGCTGAACTCGATAAATAAATTACATAAATAAATATGAGCGCAAGGAGATCGATGACAGTCTTAATGCACAGGATTCCCGAAGACCGCCGATGTATGGGCTTTCCTGTGAAGGGCTTAAATGACCATTAGGACCCGGCCCCCGGGACACTGCACGGCCGGGTGTAAGACAACCCGGGCGGCATGAAAAATTATTTTTAAAAAGTAAAATATGTATCGTGCACCTGTCATCGCATGTGGAATCACTGTGATTAACAGTCTTTGATTCTTCATCTTTATCCCCATGTCGGGATCTTGCATCGCCACAATGACTTGTTCAATCTGGGATAAGAAGAATAGTCAAAATCGTGAAATCAAGGTGACGACAGACATAGTGAAAACGTTCAACCTAGTAATATAATAATTGCTTAATGTGTGATTTGATATGTAATCGTTATATTCATCATTAAATCACCGGAGAGACACACTCATATATTTAGGCATATATATAAGTAAACTACAAGGTTTTTCCTCTGACTATCTTAACTGCACGTCAAAGACGTTATCGGATATTCCCGACTACAGACTTTCGGTTTGATCATTTATTCGCGTTATTAATTCGGCTCCTGATTACATTAAACTAAACATGCTCAGATTGTTACAACCTTTGCTTGTCGGTTATTTTTGGGATCTTTCTGGATGGGCTCAAGGCGGGGTCTGTAAGCACAAGCAAACTGCCAGCACTTTTGTTTTACATGAAAATAGTTTGATGTCGGCCTATTGCGTTATTGTCTGGCTATAATTTGGAGGCAATATTAAACAATAGGCCCATATATTGTAAATATACATGTTGTGTTGTTTTGTTGTTATCACAAACGTATAGCCTGATCATAAATTTCATGGATACCTGGATGTTGTATGTTCCATTATATTTATGAATGAATGATTTATGTGAAGTCTGGCTTAGATTCGAGAATTAATCATATAGATTAAAAAAAGTTTTCATTTAAAACTTATCTCATATAATAAAATCCTCGTCCGAACGAACATATGTCAGAATGAAAAAACATTTAAATTATTTTTGTGATGCATCAGTATCAATAGCTACAACGTCATAACAGATATAGATATAATGCGGTTCATACTTTTGAAGTTGATGCGTATCTCCCGAAAAAAATCAACTCCAGAAGAGTCCGCGTCTGTAAATGCCTGAACTTCGGAATCGATCCTACCTTTGTTAGGCGCGGCATCTGTGTCTTGCAGCTGTTCCCTTGGATAAAGATGTTAATTGTCATGCTTACAGCATCTCGATCTCCGGCGTTTGTGAAGTTGGGATTGATGCTGTCCTGTGTTTTTTTTTTCCTTCCACACTTAAGCTCTGCTTGTTACTGCCCCATAGCGGAGCGCAAGTGAAACGGACTACCGGAGATTTGCACTGTTTTTCTGTTAGTGTGTATAATCAAAATATGACTCAGTTTGGCCAGTTAGAAAAATATGATAATAGAAAAGTATTCTTTTCCTCTCACTTTTTTTTCTTGATTTAATTACCGACTTCACGTACTTACACTGTGTCCCGTTGCACGATGTAATATTGCGAAACTATGATTTTGTGGCAGTGTTTTGTAAAGGAATTTTCCGTTTAATCATCGTCTTAGTATAAAGCTATATGGTTGTTCTGGTATCAGTGGACGTACATTATGTATTTTTTCTTCTCTTGAGCACCATGGTCATGACATGAAGCTCAGTCATTGATTACTCGCAAATGTTAGTAGTCATCCGCTGTTTATCTTGAAGATGTAAAAGTAGTGCGCGTACATCTCCTCGTTAGTATAGTGGTGAGTATCCCCGCCTGTCACGCGGGAGACCGGGGTTCGATTCCCCGACGGGGAGAGTCTGCATCTTTTTGCCTCGGTCTCAAAAGGCACCAAGCTAGAACCGGCCCCGTGTTAGTGGAAACGGGGCTTGTGACTTGTACTCATGCATAATATTCTGCGGGTCGCTCAGCAGCGCAGCATATGAAACTAGACTCGGATTGTAAGTGTGTGGTTTTGATAATTGATGTATGGATGGATGGATCCTTAATAAGAGATATAAACAATAAGGTCCAGTCGCCAACTAATCATGTAAAATACGTCATAAACTCATGGTTGTTAAACCCAGAATAAAAATGAAGACGTATAACTAGGAAAGTCAACTTGCACATTTCAATTTTGGTTCGATATAATCACGTTGTCCTTAACCCTCCAGTGCAGGAGGGGACGGTAATGCGCATCGAATGTTTCCGAACCTGTGTGTGATACAACCGAGGAAGAGCCGATGACTTCGGGGGAGGAGGGGCAGGCGACTCGGAAGAAAAAGCAGCAGAACCCAATGCAGCCTGTAGCCCATTCAAAGGCCTACTGTTGGACCTCTGCTTATTTTGCAATACGTCTTTAGTACGGACTGAAAAATGTCCGATTTCGATGAGTTTGAGAAGCAGTTAAGCGAAAATCGGCAAGGTAAGTTTGGCTTTGAAGATCGGTGTATGCTCCCTGTTTTAGGGTAATAAAGTGGCCGGCGTGTCCTAGCGCCGAGGATGGTGCGGAGGGCACTTCTGCTGGTTCCGAAAAGAAAAGCGCGGCTGGGAAATCGGTGCCTTTTATCCGAGCGCTCGCCGATTCTGAAACCTGCCCGATTCTTCTTCTCCCAGCTGCCGCAGGATCCCCGAAAACTGACCGCTTTGGTAAATCAGTGACATTCTTTGCTTGGCATTGTTATAGAGATCGCTAGGCCTGCATCCATCAGTGCCCGGCGTACATAACATGGACATTTCAATGAAACGTTATTGGGGTGCACTCGATGTGAAAGCCTGCGGTTTTATTTATTTAATTATTTACCATTATACACTTGGATCATAAATTGTGACCCGCGTATTTTCATTCGCAGTAACACACTATGCATGGATGTTTGTTGCAAGCGTTATATTTTCAAGATCACGTTTAAAGTTTTATGCAAATAAAAACGACCGCGACCACTTGATTTAAAGTCCGCACTTAATAACAGTGTTAGTTACTTGGTTTTTAAATACTACGACGAGTTTTCTATATAATGATATGATTTTGTCTCTTTCCGATGCACAATAGCCTTTCCCTTGGGTCCGAAATGCTGGCCCTGTCATCCGTACAGAATAAGTCTTTCTCACACGATCGCCGTTTCTTCATGATGTATAGACTCTAAAAATCAGCCGCGTTCCCTGGAATCATAACAACTGCTTTTAGGTCGTTATTGCAAAGTCTTGCACCTGTATCTACCTTTACAGCGGATAGCAGTAACTAACAATGATGTACAGTTATATAACAATACACATATAACTTCATTAAAGTGCAGAGAATCCAGTAAACTGAATAAACTTAAGCCATACTAACGCAACTGAAATATACAACATGCGTTACAACGGAGTCGAAAGTAGGATTGATTTATGTACCTATCAAATGGCAATCTTGTCATATCAGCTCCTTATCACTAAATCACTAAAATGTCATTCGAAACGACCTGATTCGGCTAGACGAGCACTAAGTGCCGCCGTGTTTGATAAACTAGCAGTTCCAGTCATTCATATCTGCGCTCTGACTATGCCTGCGATTGCGGTAATTGGTTATTACCGATTTACGTAAGATGCATTGGCCGCTCCGTGTCTGTACTTTTGCAGCGGTGCATTACCGTAACGCTGTTATAACTGATGCATGAAGCTGATTCCTCGAGCAGCACCTGCGTTTAAATGCTTCACTGAAAACTGCACCTTCAGGGATTTATTTAAGCTTCTATATGAAGGACCTGCTGGGATAGAAAGGTGATATTTTATTGCTAGTTTAATAAAGTGCTGTCTGTCAGATTGAAACGATATTAATTACCCATCCATCGTCCAACCAGTTATCTTAGTCAGGCTCCCCTGGAGCCTATTCCAGGCAAATTCCCCATACAGAGAGCAGAGGCAAAATTCAGGCCTCCAGACTCGGAGGCGTGAGGCAACTGTACTCACCACTGTGCTCCTATATCATTAATTAGTCTGGTTATGTTTTTATTGTTTCACAACAGACTGACATTCAAGGGGATGTCCTTGTGCCCTTGAAATTATTAGCCATTGAGAGATGGGTGTGTTTGTTTCAGGAGGGTGTGATTGAATATGTGAATTGAATGGAGGTGCTTCATTCTGGTGAGGAAACTGGGGAGTTAGACCCCGTACCACATCTTGGTCTCCGTAAGTGACTTTTAAGGCATAGCGCTGGGTCAGTCAGCATCCAGCACCCCAGGGAAGTTGGTAATATGATTACTCTGTGACTCATGGGCTTCAAACCCACAACCATCCGGACACACATTCATAATCCCTCTGAGTTACACATCTTGGATTTATCGAAATGGATGGTAGGGGGGCAGTCATGTCGCTCCGCCCACCGTCTCACTGGTACCACGGTGTCGTCCCCCAGAGCGGGAGAAGGAGCGACACAAGAAGCGTAGCCGCAGCCGGTCTCTGAGCCGTGGCGAGAAGCACCGCCGCTGGAGCAAGGACTCCAGGGGGCGGAGTCACGAGAAGCGCAGCAGCAGCCGCGACCGCAAGGGTCGTGACCGACGGAGCAGCTCACGCGAGCACAAGAAGCACAGGTACCCCCCCTCACGGTCCCGGTTACAGGCACTGAAGCTGATATCTAGCATGGTTTGAGGCCTCTTAACAAGTTTCTTTCACAATCAACCAATTGGTTTCTTCGTGGTGGGAAGGGGGACTGTACCCATATTAAATTTTAACTGGCGTTTATAAGTAGCCCCCGCCATAGCGATGGGACCTCAAAGCCAGCCTAAAAAGTGGCGCATGGTCACACCCTCATGACCTTAAACTGCCTGCGATCCAAAGTTAAATGTAAACATTCTGCCATCTGTTTGTTTTTGCCAGATTCTGAGTGTTTACACTGTATTGTTTGGGGAAAACAACCTTCTGTTTTGTGTTTGGGCAGCTACTCTCCTCGGAGAAGCCGTAAGAAAAGGACATACAAGTACTGGGATGTTCCCCCTCCGGGATTCGAGCACATCACCCCCATGCAGTACAAGGCAATGCAAGGTTTGGATGCGACGCTTCCATGTGTGCTAGTTCAGTATTGCAAGGTTATGGTATATTGGTTGCAATGAAAGCATTTATTCTGGAGTGCCCTCCTCCCCCCTGCTGGTCAAAGAGGGAATAACACTTGGGATGATTTCAGACAGTGTGAAGAGAGCTTAAACCTAGGGGTTAGAAGCAAATGAAGGCGACGATCCGGATGTTCTGGCCGTCCCTGGTTGGGGTCTTGAAGCCCTTTCTCCTCCCCACAGCTGCAGGGCAGATCCCCACGATAGCTTTACTGGCAACATCCACCACCAGCGGCGTGGCAGTGACGCCCACCCAGGTGCCGATGGTCGGCAGCCAGATGACCCGGCAGGCCAGGCGGCTTTATGTCGGCAACATCCCCTTCGGCCTGACGGAGGTGAGTCCAGGCAAAGTCCCGCGTTGCCTTCTGTCATGCATACTGGTGTCATGTGTAGCTCAGTGAGTTAGGACACTGAGCCGGTCACAAGAAGGTTGTTGGTTCAAATCCCTTGGGCAGCAGAGTGATTTCACCATTGGGCCCCCGAGCGCAGCCCTTAAGCACTATTTGCTCTAGGAACTGTCTGGTCCTGCTTCTTCAATGAAATGTATGTTGCTTTGGATGAAAGTGTCCGCAAAATAAATAGATAAATGTACTAGACTTGTCAGTCATTTTTTTTCTCGTTTGCCTGTTTTGATGTCTTCAGACGTCTGCCTGTCTTCATTCAGTGTGTCTGCCTGTCTTTTTAGGAGGCCATGGCGGATTTCTTCAATACCCAGATGCGATTGGCTGGCTTATGTCAAGGTCCCACCAATCCCGTCCTCGCTGTTCAGATAAACCAGGACAAGAACTTTGCCTTCCTTGAAGTAAGAGTCTTTCCTGCCTAATGGCTGCTGTGTCCAGGCGGAGACCGCAGCCTTCCCTGATTAACGACGTTCTTCGTTCTGCCCTAGTTTCGGTCCGTGGATGAGACCACGCAGGCAATGGCCTTCGACGGCATCATTTTCCAGGGTCAGTCGTTAAAAATCAGGCGGCCCCACGACTATCGCCCCCTGCCTGGCATCTCAGAGCAGCCCGCCTTCCACGTACCAGGTCCGTTTTGCTTGTCGCCGTCATAACCTTAATCTTTATTTACCTTTGAAGAGCCGATCGGCAAGGCCAGTTTTTTGTACTCGTTACG
This sequence comes from Brienomyrus brachyistius, assembly GCF_023856365.1. NCBI lineage: Eukaryota > Metazoa > Chordata > Actinopteri > Osteoglossiformes > Mormyridae > Brienomyrus > Brienomyrus brachyistius. The sequence goes on along the minus strand of NW_026042404.1, from coordinate 325,990 downwards.
GACTGACTGTCCTTCGCAAGCTGCGGATGTCTTGTCATATAAAGAGGGAGACTTTCACTTTTATTTACTTAATGTTGTAAATATTTAGCAGACAGTTTTATCCAAAGTGAAGAATGTTTTTTTTTTTTTTTTTTTTTTTGAGAAATCAGGGTCAGCCTGTCCCTAGAGCAAACTCGCCGGCCCAGTGGTGTGATCACCAGTGATGTGAACCAGTGATCTTCTGATGATAACGCTGGCATCCTAACCAGCTGAGCCACACACACACACACACAGCTCAGTCACTCACTTCTTACTGTTAACATAGGGGTGTTGTGTGGCTCTGTGATGTTTGCCCATGAAAAGAAGGTTGCTGGTTGGCAGGGTTGGCAGAGTGATTTCACCACTGGGCCCTTGAGCAAGGACCCTAACCCCCAAATTGTTCTAGGGTTGCTGGCTCCTATTCTAGTTAAAAATTCTGGACACACCTACTGAAAATGACTTGTTTTTCAGCAAGATAATGACCCAAAGCCCACCTTGAAGGTTATGCAAGTAGCTTATTACCTTGTGAACTAGGAAAGAGATGGTCCCCACAGCCCCCCAACCTAAACTCTATAGAGCTGGTTTGGGATCAGTTGGATGAGAGTAAGAGTAAGGTAGCCAGCTTGCGCGCAGAACTTGTGGAAACTCGAGGACTGTTGGAGAAACGGTCCAGGTGGGTACATATGTTAGCTGGTTGAGTCCGCAATGCTGTCATCGAAGCCAATGGCTCCTATTTTGAAGAGACAAAAATTTTGTCTTTGCAGTACTTCATATGCATAACTTCCATGCCCAAAGGCCTTTTACTATAAGGTGAATAACAGCTAAAATAGAGACAAATGCATTAAGAGCAGGTGTGTCCATACTTTTGACTGGTGCTGCATGTGTCAGCATCTCCCATGGAGAGCAAGATGGGAGAGACAAAAAACAGTCGTCAAACTGCCCCAGTATTTAGGTATTTTTTTGCTGGAGTTACATTTATCTGATATTATATAGGAGATAACGACGTCATACTGATTTGAAGTTGGCTTATTTCACTCGCGCCGTTTGCTCGTGGTCATTATCCGGCATGTTGACGGTTTGCTGTGATCGGCCGGCTTTGGGCGCCGTGCCGCTCTGTCTGCAGGGGTCGTCTCCACCGTGGTTCCAGACTCGCCACACAAGCTCTTTGTCGGAGGCCTGCCCAACTATCTCAGTGACGATCAGGTACCCCGCCCTCAGTCTCTGTCGCCGGGGAGCCGACCCACAACCCTCCTGTGTTTCTGTCCCACTGCTGCACGTGGAACTCAAGCAGGCATGCACACACACGCACACGCACGCACGCACGCACGCGCACGCACATACATACATAAAATAAACACTCGTCTCTGTGTAACTGATTAGTAGGAAAAGAAAGCCTGTCAAAGTTACCTCACCGCTTAAAATTCATTACAAGATACTGGGGGGTCAAATGTCAGCATCATGTTTAAAGCTAGCTGCTGAAAATAGCCGCACATTTGAGGTTTTTTTTTTTTTTTTTTAAAGATATTCATGGGATTTATTAAACATTTATTAGACATGTAGGTAATGAGTTGACAGTTACATTACGCTCATTGTTTATCCAGCTGTAAATTATGAAGATATTGAGACCCCGCTAATGTAAAAGGTACGTTTCCCAAAACCTCATGTTATCGACTTGCATAGTTGGAACCATTCAGTTGTTATCTAATGTTGTTAGCAAATAACCTTATTAGCAACAAAGGCTTTGGGAAACGTGCCTTACAGCTGGCGGCTTGCCAAACCAGTCACGTAGCCAGTCCCTGTGCTGCCTGTTGCTGGGTACCCTGGAATATTTGTATATCGGGTTAATTGCTGAGTGTTAGTCGGATGAATCAGCCGCGTCGTTTTGCTGCATGAAAATTTAAAATCGAGTCATCTGCGCGTCACCTAACTGACGAATACCTCCACATTGCCGTACACCTGTGTTTGCCCAATCCCAGTCCTCGGGGAACCGCCGACTGTCCACATTTTCGCTCCCTCCTAGCTCCCAGCCAATCAGGAACACCGAATACCTGGTACAGGTGTGCTGAGAGGAAGCAAAAACGTGGACTGACCGGGGGGGTACCCCCGAGGACTGGGCTGGGAAACACTACCATAGACTGTGCTTGAAATGTGGGGGAGATCGACCAAGTCCCCAAACGCTTCAGTATTCGCAGACGTGCCGTGTCTCACGTCCATGTCCGCACACTGAGAACGATGACTTCACATCCCGTTAACAGCGATGGGGAGCTGCGGAAGAATCGTTCCCTACATTGCTGTGTCGCTCGAAAGGCAGAAAATACTTCGGACCTTTTTCCCGGTGAACGATTATCAGCTTCACTGGAGTTTTCACATCGTGCCCCATGCCCTATTCTGTTATGACGTCAGTGATGGATAATATTACCATAACAACATGCACAGATGAGGTCGTCTTACTCTGAAAGTGTTGAAAGGGTCACATTTTAGACATTTTCTACTTCTCATTAGCATCTTTTATGATTTTTTTTTTTTCTTCCTATATCGCCACCCCACTGAAATCGGCCCATTATAGACATAATCCATACAGGCATTTAATAGTTTACCTATTTATTTTGCAAAAGTTAATCGCAAAACGTTTTGCGTCCACCCCTGCATTGTAACATTTTGAGCTCCGGTGTCCCACTCACTTTAGCCTAAACTGTTAAAAATGGCAAGACTCAGCCCACAAGATAGTGATCGCGGTTTCAGTGAAAGGTAAGTGAGAAGTGCAGTCAGTTTGTTTTTCTTTGATTTTTTTCCTCCTTTTCGGATTGTCATCGTAATCTTTCTTATCCAGTGTGAGTCACATGTAATCCAAGTCAAGAGGAAGGCTGTACCAAAGCAGCACTGGGGGGAGAGAGTTTGAATCCAGCAGAACTGTTAATGTATTTCACGTCAAAGCCAGTAAATGTGCCATAGACAGGTGAAATGGAAACCGCTGCTTGTATCCTGGTGTTTACATTTTTTTTGCAGTCCCTGCTACCGCTTTGATACTTACAGCTCTTTCATTTTTGTTCCCCACTTTGTCCCCAGCTAGGGGCCTGTAAGATCGTTAAGTCTTCGCTCATAATTTGTTCAGTAGTACTGACCTACTGCTGCCATGCCAACATGTAACACAAGGCAAGTAAGACATTCCGTCCCTCGCACGGATATCCTCCCTGTCGACGGCCTGCCCCTGTGGGGGGGCTCTGTCCTGGAGTGCTCTTAAGCATATGGGGTCCTTTTTTTGGGGGTTGAAGGCTGGGGAGAGACTTATTATGCTGATCACAGGGTATAAATTTGATTTTTTTTTTTTTTTGCCCCTAAGAGAAGGTAGGAGGTAGCGCCCTCTTGTGGCTGCCAGTGTCCCAGGTGACTCCTTTCTGAAGTCAGTGGTTAATGCGGCTTTACAGTAGATTCCTGTAGAATAAGTGAGGAATGATGTTAGCAGAGCTATTTCGTCCTGTTTGGCTTCAAGCCGTGGCCCCTTTAGCAGGACCCTGTGGCGGCTCTTAGCTTTACCTGTGAGTTTATCTCCTGTAGGCTTTGTCCCTCTAATTAACTGCACCAATGTGGTTCTTGGTTTTAAGAACAGGAAGTCAGTGATTCGGCTGGGTTTGTGTTCTGCCGAGTCGCCCCCCCCCCCCTCCACATTGTATACATGGAACACTTAACATATAATTAGCTGTTTTTATTTAGTTTTTTTTTATATACCATCTAGCTTAATTATTGTGGCCCTTAAAATCAGATGCAACTCGGTCCATATTTCAAAATTCGTAGTTGGAATTATCAGAGAACTTGATTAGGAATTCAGTTGTGTTGTATATGCTGTAGGATGGGGGGGGGGGAATCTGTGTTATCATTCATTGACAAGAATCAAAATAGTTACTTTTGTACGCTCCCAGTAAGTAAGTCATGCAGAAAGGGCACAGGGGGCTTTGAGCTCTAGTGTTGCACCGTAATGTCGAGCCACTTGTCATAAAGCCATTTTCCTGATGTCTTCACTGTTTCCTCATGTCGTTTTGCAAAGTTTAACATGCTGCTTCTCCCACAGTTAAGATTAGCATTTCTAGCGAGGCGCCGTGCCTGGACTGTCGGGCTAATCGCCCCCCCGCGTCTCCTCCTCTTGCCCAGGTGAAGGAACTCTTGACGTCGTTCGGACCTCTTAAGGCCTTCAACCTTGTGAAGGACAGTGCCACGTCACTGTCTAAGGGTTATGCTTTCTGTGAATACGTGGACATCAGTGCCACTGACCAGGTGCGTGAGGTGGGGCAGCAGCTGGAAGGTCTGGGGTGACTCGGGGCTTCCGGATGGAATTGCTGACGCTTGTGTGGGATGCATCCCGCAGGCCGTGGCTGGACTCAATGGCATGCAGCTCGGAGACAAGAAGCTCATCGTCCAGCGGGCAAGCGTGGGGGCTAAGAATGCCAACGCTGTGAGTATTTGCCCTCGGCTGCCGCCTTTCTGATGTCCTAAACCCAACTTGGTTCCTGGGTGCCTCCCAGGAAGCTTAATGCCCCTATTTCTTGGGTTTATTTGGGTCCATGTAAATTTCTCGCTGTTACTCGAGACGATTGGACGATCAGGGGGTATCTGACACTCTTGTCGCCCCCCGGGACAGACGGCCATCATCGAGACGCCGGTGACGCTGCAGGTTCCAGGGCTGCAGCGGCTGCAGAGCTCCGGCATGCCCACGGAGGTGCTGTGCCTCCTCAACATGGTCATGCCCGAGGAGCTGGTGGACGACGAGGACTACGAGGAGATCCTGGAGGACATCCGGGAGGAGTGTTGCAAGTACGGCAACGTGCGCTCCATCGAGATTCCGCGGCCCGTCGATAGCGTGGAGGTGCCTGGCTGTGGCAAGGTGGGACCCGTACTCTCCTGTACCAGTGGCAAAAAGAAGACCTCTGTAGGCACTAAACACAGGCTCATGGGAGCATTTCTTGCACAAAAGTGTTTTGAAAACGGAATAATTTTTTGTGTAAGAAAAACAATCTGATTGGTTCAGATAGACGACGGACGATCTGATTGGTTCAGATAGGCGACGGACAATCTGATTGGTTCAGATAGGCGACGGACAATCTGATTGGTTCAGATAGGCGACGGACAATCTGATTGGTTCAGATAGGCGACGGACAATCTGATTGGTTCAGATAGGCGACGGACAATCTGATTGGTTCAGATAGGCGACGGACAATCTGATTGGTTCAGATAGGCGACGGACAATCTGATTGGTTCAGATAGGCGACGGACAATCTGATTGGCTCAGATAGGCGACGGACAATCTGATTGGCTCAGATAGGCGACGGACAATCTGATTGGCTCAGATAGGCGACGGACAATCTGATTGGCTCAGATAGGCGACGGACAATCTGATTGGCTCAGATAGGCGACGGACAATCTGATTGGCTCAGATAGGCGACGGACAATCTGATTGGCTCAGATAGGCGACGGACAATCTGATTGGCTCAGATAGGCGACGGACAATCTGATTGGCTCAGATAGGCGACGGACAATCTGATTGGCTCAGATAGGCGACGGACAATCTGATTGGCTCAGATAGGCGACGGACAATCTGATTGGCTCAGATAGGCGACGGACAATCTGATTGGCTCAGATAGGCGACGGACAATCTGATTGGCTCAGATAGGCGACGGACAATCTGATTGGCTCAGATAGGCGACGGACAATCTGATTGGCTCAGATAGGCGACGGACAATCTGATTGGCTCAGATAGGCGACGGACAATCTGATTGGCTCAGATAGGCGACGGACAATCTGATTGGCTCAGATAGGCGACGGACAATCTGATTGGCTCAGATAGGCGACGGACAATCTGATTGGCTCAGATAGGCGACGGACAATCTGATTGGCTCAGATAGGCGACGGACAATCTGATTGGCTCAGATAGGCGACGGACAATCTGATTGGCTCAGATAGGCGACGGACAATCTGATTGGCTCAGATAGGCGACGGACAATCTGATTGGCTCAGATAGGCGACGGACAATCTGATTGGCTCAGATAGGCGACGGACAATCTGATTGGCTCAGATAGGCGACGGACAATCTGATTGGCTCAGATAGGCGACGGACAATCTGATTGGCTCAGATAGGCGACGGACAATCTGATTGGCTCAGATAGGCGACGGACAATCTGATTGGCTCAGATAGGCGACGGACAATCTGATTGGCTCAGATAGGCGACGGACAATCTGATTGGCTCAGATAGGCGACGGACAATCTGATTGGCTCAGATAGGCGACGGACAATCTGATTGGCTCAGATAGGCGACGGACAATCTGATTGGCTCAGATAGGCGACGGACAATCTGATTGGCTCAGATAGGCGACGGACAATCTGATTGGCTCAGATAGGCGACGGACAATCTGATTGGCTCAGATAGGCGACGGACAATCTGATTGGCTCAGATAGGCGACGGACAATCTGATTGGCTCAGATAGGCGACGGACAATCTGATTGGCTCAGATAGGCGACGGACAATCTGATTGGCTCAGATAGGCGACGGACAATCTGATTGGCTCAGATAGGCGACGGACAATCTGATTGGCTCAGATAGGCGACGGACAATCTGATTGGCTCAGATAGGCGACGGACAATCTGATTGGCTCAGATAGGCGACGGACAATCTGATTGGCTCAGATAGGCGACGGACAATCTGATTGGCTCAGATAGGCGACGGACAATCTGATTGGCTCAGATAGGCGACGGACAATCTGATTGGCTCAGATAGGCGACGGACAATATGATTGGCTCAGATAGGCGACGGACAATCTGATTGGCTCAGATAGGCGACGGACAATCTGATTGGCTCAGATAGGCGACGGACAATCTGATTGGCTCAGATAGGCGACGGACAATCTGATTGGCTCAGATAGGCGACGGACAATCTGATTGGCTCAGATAGGCGACGGACAATCTGATTGGCTCAGATAGGCGACGGACAATCTGATTGGCTCAGATAGGCGACGGACAATCTGATTGGCTCAGATAGGCGACGGACAATCTGATTGGCTCAGATAGGCGACGGACAATCTGATTGGCTCAGATAGGCGACGGACAATCTGATTGGCTCAGATAGGCGACGGACAATCTGATTGGCTCAGATAGGCGACGGACAATCTGATTGGCTCAGATAGGCGACGGACAATCTGATTGGCTCAGATAGGCGACGGACAATCTGATTGGTTCAGATAGGCGACGGACAATCTGATTGGCAGATTGTCCGTCGCCTATCTGAGCCAATCAGATTGTCCGTCGCCTATCTGAGCCAATCAGATTGTCCGTCGCCTATCTGAGCCAATCAGATTGTCCGTCGCCTATCTGAGCCAATCAGATTGTCCGTCGCCTATCTGAGCCAATCAGATTGTCCGTCGCCTATCTGAGCCAATCAGATTGTCCGTCGCCTATCTGAGCCAATCAGATTGTCCGTCGCCTATCTGAGCCAATCAGATTGTCCGTCGCCTATCTGAGCCAATCAGATTGTCCGTCGCCTATCTGAGCCAATCAGATTGTCCGTCGCCTATCTGAGCCAATCAGATTGTCCGTCGCCTATCTGAGCCAATCAGATTGTCCGTCGCCTATCTGAGCCAATCAGATTGTCCGTCGCCTATCTGAGCCAATCAGATTGTCCGTCGCCTATCTGAGCCAATCAGATTGTCCGTCGCCTATCTGAGCCAATCAGATTGTCCGTCGCCTATCTGAGCCAATCAGATTGTCCGTCGCCTATCTGAGCCAATCAGATTGTCCGTCGCCTATCTGAGCCAATCAGATTGTCCGTCGCCTATCTGAGCCAATCAGATTGTCCGTCGCCTATCTGAGCCAATCAGATTGTCCGTCGCCTATCTGAGCCAATCAGATTGTCCGTCGCCTATCTGAGCCAATCAGATTGTCCGTCGCCTATCTGAGCCAATCAGATTGTCCGTCGCCTATCTGAGCCAATCAGATTGTCCGTCGCCTATCTGAGCCAATCAGATTGTCCGTCGCCTATCTGAGCCAATCAGATTGTCCGTCGCCTATCTGAGCCAATCAGATTGTCCGTCGCCTATCTGAGCCAATCAGATTGTCCGTCGCCTATCTGAGCCAATCAGATTGTCCGTCGCCTATCTGAACCAATTTTTTGTGTTTGTGAAAACGGGTCTTTAATCGGGGAAACGGAGCGGGTAGAGCAGGACGGAACGCAGGCATTGACAAACTACAATGACGGACAGGGCAAACAGGTAAGACCAGGACTTAAAATAGGTCATGACTAATCAAAGTAATCGGGCAAAGCAGGAGACGATCAGGGAAGCACACGTGGGTAATCAGGGGGCGTGGCACACACGAGGAGCGGACAAGCCGGGCATATATGTATATCTATATAAAACCTCATTAATGAGGGACAGGGAACAGAACGGACAGACAGAACTGGCACAGGGGAAGGAGCCAGGACAAGACTTGAC
>NW_026042404.1:0-15000 GCF_023856365.1 Brienomyrus brachyistius | reverse complement strand
TATATATATATATATGTATATATATAGATATTTTTTCTTTTTCTTGTGTTTTTTTTTCGCAATGGATATTAAAAATAAAGCAGTCCTCCGTAAAGGAGGGATGGTGGATGGAATATATATATAAAATAATTGTCACACAACCGGGGTGACATGCCTTGCCTGCTCAACCCAATTTTAGTGCACCTTAGTTTATTCATAATGACCATCTAGTCTCGATACACCCATAAATATATATGTATATATATATAGTTTTTTTATTAGCAATAGAAAAGAAAAATAACGCAGTTCTCCGTAAAGGAGGGATGGTGGATGGAATATATATATATATATATACATTTATATAAATAATTGTCACACAACCTGGGTGACATGCCTTGCCTGCTCACCCAATTTTAGTGCACTTTAGTTATCCATAATGACCATCTAGTCTCGATACACCCATGAATATATATGTATATATATATATATATATATATATATATAGTTTTTCTGTTTTTTTTTTTGCAATAGACAATAAAATAACGCAGTTCTCCGTAAAGGAGGGATGGTGGATGGAATATGTATATGCATATATATAAAATAATTGTCACACAACCTGGGTGACATGCCTTGCCTGCTCACCCAATTTTAGTGCACCTCAGTTATCCATACTGACCATCTAGTCTCGACACACCCATATATATATATATATATATATATATATATATATATGTATATATATAGATATTTTTTCTTTTTCTTGTGTTTTTTTTCGCAATGGATATTAAAAATAAAGCAGTCCTCCGTAAAGGAGGGGTGGTGGAGGGAATATATATATACATTTATATAAAATAATTGTCACACAACTGGGGTGACATGCCTTGCCTGCTCACCCAATTTTAGTGCACCTTAGTTATCCATAATGACCAACTAGTCTCGATACACCCATAAATATATATATATATATGTACATATATATAGTTTTTTTATTAGCAATAGAAAAGAAAAATAACGCAGTTCTCCGTAAAGGAGGGATGGTGGATGGAATATATACATACATATATATAAAATAATTGTCACACAACCTGGGTGACATGCCTGCCTGCTCACCCAATTTTAGTGCAACTTAGTTATCCATAATGACCAACTAGTCTCGATACACCCATAAATATATATGTATATATATAGTTTTTTTTTTTTCGCAATGGACAATAAAAATAACGCAGTTCTCCGTAAAGGAGGGATGGTGGATGGAATATATATATAAAATAATTGTCACACAACCGGGGTGACATGCCTTGCCTGCTCACCCAATTTTAGTGCACCTTAGTTATTCATAATGACCATCTAGTCTCGATACACCCATAAATATATATGTATATATATGTATTGTTTTTTTTTTTTTTTTTTTTGCAATAGACAATAAAAATAGCGCAGTTCTCCATAAAGGAGGGATGGTGGATGGAATATATATATACATATATATAAAATAATTGTCACACAACCTGGGTGACATGCCTTGCCTGCTCACCCAATTTTAGTGCACCTTAGTTAGTCCATACTGACCATCTAGTCTCGATACACCCATATATATATATTATATTATATATGTACATATATATAGTTTTTTTATTAGCAATAGAAAAGAAAAATAACGCAGTTCTCCGTAAAGGAGGGATGGTGGATGGAATATATACATACATATATATAAAATAATTGTCACACAACCTGGGTGACATGCCTTGCCTGCTCACCCAATTTTAGTGCAACTTAGTTATCCATAATGACCAACTAGTCTCGATACACCCATAAATATATATGTATATATATATATATATATATATAGTTTTTTTATTTTTTTCGTAATGGACAATAAAAATAACGCAGTTCTCCGTAAAGGAGGGATGGTGGATGGAATATATATATACATATATACATTTATATAAAAAATTGTCACACAACCTGGGTGACATGCCTTGCCTGCTCACCCAGTTTTAGTGCACCTTAGTTATCCATACTGACCATCTAGTCTCGATACACCCATAAATATATATACTGAACAAAAATATAAACGCAACACTTTTTGCCTGTACAACAGCTGTACATGTTGCTACACAACACTTAAACATTCTATTTCCTCAATGAACTATTTTTTTTGCAGCAAAAGCCATGAAGCAGCAATAAAATCTTTAAAATATGCTTACCAATAAATATGGTTCTCCCATTTAAACACATGTAAAGATAAACCATGGATATTTAAAAATCATGGGTTCGTTAATGAGTTTAAATGTTATTGAATGGCTTACCTTAAACTTCTCCAGTAAGTCTTCAGCGGTGGAGTGGCTCATGTACTGTGATCCCAGAACCAGGACTGCACTCGAGAGCCATTCTCATAATTCACCCAATACCTGACATGCACATCCAGTTGTTTTCTTTTGATGGTCCTGTTCATACTTACGTCAAACATGACAACGAAGCTCCTTTTAATATATGGAGCGAGTCCAAATCGCGCAAGAAAAGTGGTTTTATCTTTACCACAAGTGACCCTGCGAGTCAGGGAACATCACCCTGGAGACGGTGGTGAATGTCATCATTGGACGTATAGGAGTGATGTCGGCAAACCGTTTGCAAAGCCCATAGCACTTCTGCTTTCAGTGTGGGTTGAGGAGGATGTACTGAAGGCATTATTTGTCATGGGATCCGGAGACACTGCAAAACGGGTGTAGGCCTATCTTTAGAGGTTGTACTTATCTCCACTGAATAAACATAAATCTGGGCTTATTCTATACTGAACAAAAATATAAACGCAACACTCTTGTTTCTCTGCTCCCATTTTTCATGAGATGGACTTAAAGACCTACAATTCATTCCAGATACACAATATTACCATTTCTCTCAAACATTTCTCACAAATCAGTCTAAATGTGTGATAGTGAGCACTTCTGCTTTGCTGAGATAATCCATCCCACCTCACAGGTGTGCCACATCAAGATGCTGATCTGACATCATGGGTAGTGCACAGGTGTACCTTATACTGCCCACAATAAAAGGCCACCCTGGAATGTGCAGTTTTTTGCTTTATTGGGGGTCTGGGGACTCAGAACCGGTCAGTATCTGGTGTGACCACCATTTGCCTCATACAATGCAACACATCTTCTTCGCATAGAGTTTATCAGATTGTCAATTGTGGCCTGTGGAATGTTGGTCCACTCCTCTTCAATGGCTGTGCGAAGTTGTTGGATATTAGTGGGAACTGGTACACCGCTGTCGTATACGCCGGTCAAGCACATCCCAAACATGCTCAACGGGTGACATGTCCGGTGAGTATGCTGGCCATGCAAGAACTGGGACATTTTCAGCTTCCAAGAACTGTGTACAGATCCTTGCAACATGGGGCCGTGCATCATCTGTCTGAGTGGCTGGTCTCAGACGATCTTGGAGGTGAACCTGCTGGATGTGGAGGTCCTGGGCTGGTTGTGGTTACACGTGGTCTGCGGTTGTGAGGCCGGTTGGATGTACTGCCATATTCTCTGAAACGCCTTTGGAGACGGCTTATGGTTGAGAAATGAACATTCAATGCACGAGCAACAGATCTGGTTGACATTCCTGCTGTCAGCATGCCAATTGCACGCTCCTCAATGCTTGTGGCATCTGTGGCATTTTGCTGTGAGACAAAACTGCACATTCCAGGGTGGCCTTTTATTGTGGGCAGTATAAGGTACACCTGTGCACTACCCATGATGTCAGATCAGCATCTTGATGTGCACACCTGTGAGGTGGGATGGATTATCTCAGCAAGCAGAAGTGCTCACTATCACACATTTAGACTGATTTGTGAGAAATGTTTGAGAGAAATGGTAATATTGTGTATCTGGAATGAATTGTAGATCTTTAAGTCCATCTCATGAAAAATGGGAGCAAAAACAAAAGTGTTGCGTTTATATTTTTGTTCAGTGTATGTATATGTATACATATAGTTTTTTTTGTGTTGTGAAAACGGGTCTTTAATCGGGGAAACGGAGCGGGTAGAGCAGGACGGAACGCAGGCATTGACAAACTACAATGACGGACAGGGCAAACAGGTAAGACCAGGACTTAAAATAGGTCATGACTAATCAAAGTAATCGGGCAAAGCAGGAGACGATCAGGGAAGCACACGTGGGTAATCAGGGGGCGTGGCACACACGAGGAGCGGACAAGCGGGCATATATGTATATCTATATAAAACCTCATTAATGAGGGACAGGGAACAGAACGGACAGACAGAACTGGCACAGGGGAAGGAGCCAGGACAAGACTTGACATAAGACAGGAAAGGCAGAGAAACAGATCAGAAAGGGGGACACGGAGGGAACAGGCAGGACAAAAGGACCGGGAGTGAACGAAGGGAACATCGGGGAAAGAGGAGCAGAAGCCAGAGGGACGAGGGACAAAGAGAGGAGGGACAGAGACAGGAGGAACAAAGCGAGGGGGAGCAGAGGCAGGAGGGACAAAGACGGGAGGCCAGGGAGAGAAGGAGGGGGAACCAAGAGGAGCCCGAGGGAGACCCAGCGGGCGACGGGAGGCAGCCGGAAGGGCTGCAGGCGGCCGGGAGGCCGAGCCGGAGGGGCCGAGGAGACGGGGTGAGGGACAGACGCAGGGACGAAGGAGGGAGTCGGAGGGGAGACCAGGGAAGGGGACGAAGGAGCTGGAAGGGACCCTGGCGAGGGCAAGGAGAGAGGGGGAGCCGCAGCAGACGGCGACGTCCTCCGACACGCCAGAGCGGGAGGACCAGCAGGCGAATGAGGAGCCGCCGTCGGGGGGCCCGCAGGCAACCGATAAGACGCCGGAGGAGGGACCGAGGCAGGGCGACGAGGCCGCGGAGGGGGACCCGCAGACGACAGCCGACCCGGAGGGCCAGGACCCGCAGGTGCCGACCAAGCCCTAGCGCCGGCGAGGGAGGGCGAGCCAGGGGGCTGGGCGGGTGGGACCCCAGCCGTGCGTCTGTGTCCTCTCCCCTTATGGGACACAGACATAAGGACCTGCGGCCGGGGTCGGGCTCGTCGGGGTGAGGGTACCAGAGTCACAGGGGGAGAAGGGACTGGAGTGGGGCCAGGGACTGGAGCTGCAGGCTGCAGAGGGGGCGCCTGCCCGGGAGCTGCAGGCAGGGAAAGCGCCTCGGACGTGGGGCGCGGTAGCTGCAGGCAGCGGAGACGGCTGCTCGGGCTCTGGGGCCGCAGGGGGCACTTATTTTATTATATAAAATAAGTGTCACACAACCGGGGTGACATGCCTTGCCTGCTTGTGGGATGAGGAAGACTCAGGGACTGGAAATGGGATTAAAACTGAAGATGTGCTCATTCCTTTGTGTATTTACAAATTTTCCTTCCGTCAGACATGAGGAGTTTGCTGCTATATTTGGCACTAATAGAGATTCTGATGCTGCTATTTTTATTGTCTATTAGTTTGTTATTATTTACAAGTTTCTGTTGTGTTTTTGCATTTTTCTCTTCTGGTTAATTAACTGCTGTCTGTTTGCTGTGAAGTATGAGTGTGGTGAGTAAGACTCAGGGACTGGAAGTGGGATACAACTAAAGATAACATGCTTATTCCTTTTTGTATTGTTTACAAATTTCCTTCCGTCAAACATGAGGAGTTTGCTGCTATATTGTGCACTAACAGAGATTCTGATGCTGCTATTTTTATTGTTTATAAATGTGTTATTGTTTCCAAGTTGAGTATTCAATAAATGCTAAATTGAGAAATTTTGTGTATCGTTTGTTATTATTAGTGTGATATTTTACCATGCAAATAGAGGGGAAAACGTCCAATTATCGGCCAAAAAAAATCAGCAGCATATATCGGCCATCGCCTGACCCTTGACTTGAAAAACCCATATCGGTCGACCTCTAGTAACAGTACATTCTGTCCAATTCATCCATCGAGTTAAGTCACACACCCACTTGAGGGGGCACTCCGGCAGACGTGAGGATGGGGATGTTCTTTCCGCTATAACATCCACTGCAGAAGTACATCTCGCTCCTGTTCACAGGGCTTACTTCAATGATGAAGCAGGGCTGGTTGTCTGGACAAGAAGTTGTCCTGCTGCTGGGTCTCGGTGCCGTTTTTCCACCTAAGCTTGAAGGTGGAAATGTGTTCCAACTTGGTCCCTGGGACTGCAGCATAGCCAAACATCGCGAGCAGCGTCGGCCACACCCACCACCAGAACCATCACACCGTCCTATACACATAAAGAAGAACTAAAACATAGAGTGTTGTGACAATCTATGCGTTAATGTTTGGCAGCATAGGTGATTCATTAAAATTATACCGAAGAATGGAAAATGTGATATTTAGAATATTTTTTGCCATTTAGTAGCTAATTTAAGCACTTACCCAATGCCTCAATTTGTTTTAGGTCAGTAATGTCTGAGCCAAAAGAATGAATGTATGAATTTAATACAATTCACCCACTCCACCCACACACAAATCTGAAATTCAATTTAAGACACTTCTTAAACATTAGTGCATTAACAAAAAAGGAAAATCTTAAGAGATTCAGTAGGATTTTCTATGTTAGACTTAAGCTAATAGTTCAATAGTTTTTACATATTTCAATATACCAATTTGACTTTAATGTTGAAACAGATGCTAAAACATGGAATAATTTCATAACTAGAGAAACATGTTATTCACAAACACTAGCAAAGGTAGCTTATAGTTAAGCTTACTTAAGTCAGCAAGTCAGGCTACAGTGTGTAAGAATAGTCGTAAACGATAATTTGTCTCAGTCTTACATGACAGAATAAGTAAACAGAAAATATAAAATGGCTGAAACAGCGTCATTAACGCCAGCTACAGTAGAGGCGCAGAAAAGGTGTCATGACTGAAGTATTCCCAAACTCTGGAAGACCGTATGCGAGCCTTTTTTGCCGCGTGTTTCTCCAGAGGCTCCGGAGCTCCGCTGGTTGACACAGCCATGTTGGTTCATGTGCAGGGGGACGAGCGGCAAATTTCTTTTTTGCAGGGTGGTAGGTGATGTCTCATTAATATTTATGAGAGAAGTGCTACATGATTGGCCAGTGCATGCCTTACAAAATGGTGCGGCACTGCATCCAAGCCTGCGGCACTCAGAGTCACAAATACAGTGGAAACCATTTGTAGTAATTACGTCTGTCTGGCTGATTTCCAACTAATTGATATTTGTATATTTATTACATGAATATAAGGTAATATAAGGTAATAGAAGAGGTATTTAATGGTTTTCCATCTGAGGAATTTGCAAAAAACTGCAGTGCATGATGGGTCGGACCTAAAGGCTGCCTTAACGTCCTCATCTGTTATGACGACATACATCAAGACTAGGAAGGTGCATAAGTTCATGTCTGGTTGCGTTTGTTGGTCCAGAAAGTAATTCAATTTCGCCATGTAGGTTACGTTCTTAAAACTGCTTGGATATAGCCCGATTATATGCTGTGGGCCTTTTAATTTCTTTGTTTACCAGGTAGGCTACCTTCTTTAAACTGCGTTTTGTTAGACTACATATTTAGGGAGGTCTTTATAAATTTATAGTAGTCTTCATAAATATGTACATAGTTTAGCCTAACCCAGCCACTTAAGGGAGAAAGCCAGCTCAACTAGGTGTCGGTCCCAAGCCCGGATTAATGGGGAGGGTTGGCGTCAAGAAATAAAGAGGACTGTATCTTCACTGCATGACTGATGTCAAAATGTGTGAAATATGTGGTTGTATTAATAAATGCATTAAAGTAGGTTAATGATTCTGTGCTGTCTAAATTGTATAGAAAATTTCTACGTATAGCCAAACAAATCTCCTCCTGTTTGAAAAGGCATAGAAAAAGCAATTTAGCCACTAAAACTTTACAGTTTTTGTGAGGGACAGTCGAATTCTCTCGTTTCTCTCGTCAAGTTTTTTTGTGATCCTGCACCTACACTTTGCCGGCCCCAGGAGGATGGGCTCCCCCTTTGAGTTGGTCCCTCCCAAGGTTTCTTCCTTCTTGGGAGTTTTTCCATGCTATCGGCGCCTATGGCTTACTCACTGGGGGCTTTGGGTGGGCATGATATAAAGCAAAGCATTTTCCCTCCCAGTTTCCTCCTCTGGTCCACATTGCAGGACCATCAGCCATCAGAAACAGCCAGACGGTCTCCTTCAGCTTCTTTAGTGTCCTTGGAAGCCAAGGCAGTTTTAGGTCTGAGAAGAGGTTTATCAGAAGGACACATATTACGTCGTTTGTCCTGAAATGTAACATGGGGAGGAAAAGTTAAGCGGTTTAGTCAGATTGGAGTCGTTTATTCAGCAGTGGCAGCGCCAGTGACTTAATGCTACAGGTGCTATAGGGGAGTGAGATTATTTAGACCGGGTGCTTTAGCTTTTCAGCTTATGTAGATGGTGTATAGAAGCACACAGCACGATAAGCTACAGCATGGATAAAATAGGATAAAATATAAAATTCTAACGTCTAGCTCACAGAGCCTCTATGTGTACTTTGAAGAAAAAATACACTACAAGTATGCTGTAAAAACCGCAAAAATGTCTTACACAATATACAGATTTTACAGATAGTTAAAGAAAAATGAAACCAATATTTTGGGGGTGCTGTGGGGGGTACTATGGTCATTGGAGGAGGAGCTAGAGCCCCCCCCCCCAAGCTTTTCCTTGGTGCTGCCACTGTTGTTCAGATTAAAAGTAACATTGTCATTAATAAACAGTACTCTGATCAAATTTTTGCATGTACAAACACAATCAAAGTTAACCACATGTTTAGACACAATTCACACACCTGTTACATTTCCATAATGCTAAGACTCTCTACACTTACTTCATCCACTTTCTTGTTTGGTACACAGTCATTTGATGGATGTGTAAGATCATTACCAGACCGTCTGCTGCAAACTCTACAGTTAATGAATGGCTGCAAAAACACACAGACACACAAAAACAGTATTTAAAGAGTGTGGGCAATAAATACAGTGAGAGAAGGTGTAGTAAAGATATATCTAATGATTTAAGGCAGAGCTGCTGGAGGTGCAGGGTTTAATGACACAGAACAATTTAGAGGAAAGAGCTTCCAAAGCAGGGTCACCATAAGGCTATATTATACAAAGCAAGTTCATCTAAAAGTATGAACAACAAATCCCGTTTAACTGAACACTGCTCTGTATTAAAATACTGTCCTCCGATCAAGCTAAGTGGTCCTGTAGTTCACTATTTAAAGAGGTAAATTTAAAGGGTAATTCACACTGCACATCTACCCTGCTCTGACCAGGTTTAATTACTGGCTTTCTAATTAAAACAAGAGTTAAGTCCTGCCCTTTCACCACAAAACACCACACTGCCATTTAAGGCTGATTTCAACAATGAGTTTTAGTTAACCTGGCTCGATTGAGTTAACTCTGGGTATGTAAAACCCGCTTTGTAGTACAGCCCACAGGTCTTTAAATAAGGCCAGCTAGGGTTCATAGCTCGAAGCATAATCTACAGGTCACCCCTCAGATGATTAGCATTTGCTTCTGCTGGTAATCCAGCCTTTAAGCCTGTAAACCTACTAAAATTTGAGATAAGGTGAAGGAACTGGCTCTTTGAGGCCACCTATGTATTTGTTACTTTATTGTTGGCTAACTTTCCCCCGCAGGGCATCAAAAAGTTAACATGAACCTAAATTAATTTGCTAACTGATATGTCCAATGCTCACAGTCACAGTGACTCTTTACTTACCCTCTTGTCCATGAAAATACAGTCAGCCCGATGGTCTGTTGCAGTTGACTTTGGACATTTTGTTGCTCTCAAGAGAATCTCAATGTCAATGTATTCACTGCTGATCTAAATCACATAAACACGTTATATACAAAATTGCCTACAACTGTTTTAAAGGCAATATAACAAACAATAATCACCCAAAAAATGGCAAACTGTCACAGACTTGACTGCAGCAGATTCAGAGAGAAACTGTGAGAAGGTAAAATTGACCAGGGCTGAGATATACAACCATCACTTTCATTGTGAAGAGACATTAAGCATCATATGCATTGAAATTAAAACATCAAAATCAATGTGATACTCATTAGTTCAGCTTGCAGATGATGAAAGTTTCACACTTTTGTAAACACTTTCTCAGCAGTTACCTTCGGACGGCCCTGGATGTTATAGAAATTCATGTGCTGACGGGTTCCTTGATGAGCATTTTCGACTGCGAGTTTAATGGCGTCTTGTGAGTGCAGGGAGACTGTGGTAATCTTGCTGGGCCTCTGTGGAGATAAGCAGAGCTCCATAAGCCAAAACCAGAAGCAGCAGGCGGGTCATCTCTCTCAGCTTTGAAGGGAGAAGCAGGACTGAGACACTGATCTGTGGTCCCCTTATCCAGCACGTCCAGGGGCGTGTCCTTCACTCGAAACAAACAGACCTTTGAACAACATTGGAAAACTCTTCAGGATGATTTGAGGCAGGTGGTCAAGTGGGTTTATTTGTTATTTCAGCAATATACACAGTACACAGTGAAAGGAAACATTGTTCCTCCTGGACCACGGTGCAACACAAAGAAGAAAAACAGAAACAACACAAGATGACACAAGTGCGGGCAAGATAGAACTATACAGAGTGAAAGGAGCACAAACAGAGGGAGAAAGTGCAAGATAAACACAAGAGCAACAATACAATACTACAGGACAAGACAGCGCAGTCAAGAACACAGAGTGCAGCCAGAGCTAACCTGAATAGGGGCATCAAGGTTGCCAGGCAGGCAGAGAAACAGAAAATAGAGGTCTACTTCACATACAACAACCCACAGTGGGTGTGGCAGGGGAATACAACACATTACAAACTTCAAAGGCAACAACACCGTCACTGTTAACAGCAACGCCCTTTTAGCAAAGGAGCTAAACAGCTTCTTTGCTCGTCTGGAGGAACACAGAGCAGACATAGCCACACTGCCCCTCCCCCAATCTCCAGCACTCACAGACTCCCTCTGCAGGAACACCACGCGAGAAGGCACATTGCATCTCTAGGTGTGTGGAGTTTAAGACAAGGCAAGTGATGCTACGATAATATAATTCCTTGGTAAGACCCCACCTAGAATATTGTGTGCGGGTTTGGTTACCATACCTTAAGAAGGACATTGCTGCCTTGGAAAAGGTGCAACGTAGGGCAACGAGAATGATTCCTGGTCTTAGAGGAATGTCTAATGAGGAGAGGTTAGCTGAGCTGAATCTGTTTAGCCTCGAGCAAAGGAGACTAAGGGGGGACATAATCCAGGTGTTTAAGATTCTAACAGGTCTGGATGCTGTTCAGCCAAATGGCTATTTCAATGTTAGTTTAAATACCAGAACTCGTGGCCATAAGTGGAAATTAGCTGGAGAACATTTTAAAACGAATTTGATGAAGCATTTCTGTACACAGCGTGTAGTTAGAGTATGGAATAGTCTTCCTGTTATTGTAACACAAGCTAAAACCCCTGGGTTCTTTTAAATCAGAGCTAGATAAGATTTTTGAGCTATTAGCTAAGTTCTCCTCAAAGGAGCTTGATGGGCCGAATGGCCTCCTCTCATTTGTAAATCTCTTTGGTTTCTTATGAGTCAGCTTACAGAGATGAGGTCCAGAAACTGATAGGTTGGAGTTCAGCAAACAATTTGGCACTAAACAGCACAAAGACAAAGGAATCACTGACTTCAGGAAGGATGGAGGCGACACTGGCTGCCTAGATGGATGGATGGATGTTTTTATTGACATTGTAAGTACAATGAGATTTAGTTTGGAACGCGCCAGCAGCTACACAGTATATTTACAATTATATAGATTGTGAGGCATAAAATAAGGTGTGAGTAATATAACATAACGACATAATATAAGTAATCATTAATTAATCATTACAGATGGTATGAGGTGTGAACCGCTAGGCTGCTATGGCATGTTTGGTATCAAACCGATGGAAATCACTCCAGTTTCCAAATCTGGTCAGTGGTTACCACGAAAGTGAATATATCAAAAGTTACACCAGCCTAACGAAAATCATCAATACAAGGGAAATCACTCTGGTCATAAATCTCAAAAGGACTGATACAGACCCCCTTCCGAAAGCCCGCCAAATGGATGGTCAGCCATTGGTCCAGGAGTCGAATTCCTGGTCACTCCTATTCACGAACTTTACACTATAAAACCTGGCACCTCAGAACAAAGCCAGGAGAGGAGAAACAGAAGGGGAGGAGAAAACAAAAGACCATCAGCACGAAGAGAGGCAGAGAACATCAGCCCAAGAGAAGAGAAGCCCACAAGAAGCCCTCCTGAAGCCTATCAGTGAAGACCCAGCTGGACAGAGAACTGCAACCAAGCCCAAGCTTCACCAGGAGAGGGAATCAGAGGGGCTCCACTCCAACAACCGCTGCAAACACCGCGCCTCCCTGAGTGCCATCACCCATCAGCTCATCAGCCTCCGCAACCAACTGCCAAGACCCCCCCCCCCCCCCACTCTGCAACCAAGTAAACAAACTTCCTTTCATTTATAACAACCTAAACTCCTATTCACCTGCTATATTACTTTAGGACAGTATTTCCACAAATTGCTTGCTTTGCAGAACAGTATTTTCCCTTTTAAGGTTACTCATTTTAAATCTGGTCATTGCATTTTCATGATTACATTGTTTGTGTCCACTCCGTTATTTCGTGTTTATTGTTTGTTAGGTGTAATGTCTGTCTTATGTTAGTTATAGGAATAAATGCATGTCTTTTACACAACTTCAGCCTCCGTTCATTGAGTGCTCACAAGAATCCCTGCCTGTGCGATCTACGCTCTGAAACCTCAAATTCGCCTGAAATATCGCGAGACTCTCTCTCATTGGCCGTGAGGGGAGCTTCGCTACCGATCGTTTACATTACCTGGTGACGCAGCTCGTTGGACAAGCCTTCTATTCTAACCCAGGTTATTACGTGATACTGGTTATTAATGAGTTCCATTAAGTCACACATTAACAGACTCACGGTGTTTCGCAAT
Source organism: Brienomyrus brachyistius (assembly GCF_023856365.1). Classification (NCBI taxonomy): domain Eukaryota; kingdom Metazoa; phylum Chordata; class Actinopteri; order Osteoglossiformes; family Mormyridae; genus Brienomyrus; species Brienomyrus brachyistius. The sequence goes on along the minus strand of NW_026042404.1, from coordinate 2,044 downwards.
TGAGTTTGAGCCGACCATTCAGCATAAAAATTGGTTAATAATCACAAGGCACAAGGTTTAAACTTATTCTGAGCACACAATTTAAACTTTTTATGACCGAACGTGCAGTGAAGAAGCGCTACTGTCAACTGGTTGCAAAAGTCGCACTCATGGCAATCTGAAGGCATTTAAGCGGGATCATATGGGCTTATTATAGTTATTTTTATTTCTATTATTAGTAGTTATATTATTTTGTTTTATTTTCGGTGATTTCATTGTAGTTCTTTCGTATTAAACTGCAGTAAACTTTAACCCTATGTCTGACGAGATTCTCAGATGTAGCGCTTTGTTTCCAGGTTCAATTCGGACGAGTGTCTCCGTTTCTATATATCCTGGGAGAGATCTCTCTATTAGCGAACGGGAATACTTGTTATGAGGTTCTAACCTAAATTATGTTTGCGCTTGGACATAAGACCGATAGCTTAGTTACCTATCAGGATCATACTCGTATGTGTGTGCCTGCTTTAGACAAAGCAAGTTTAACACAACTTTGCGCTGTGAGCCAAGTGTGTGTCATTTAGAAATTGGGAGTCTCCTGTGCTTGAGACCCGCCGTGGTTAAGCACCATTTGCGACGAGATATAGTGCACTCACAATTTAAATCTGTCGCCGTAACGCGTGCGCCGTCTCGCTTCAGTAATTGTTTTAAGGGGTGATGACGAAGATGACGAATTTACTTTCCTGAAGAGGAGCAGGATGGGTCACGCGTTCTGTAAGATTTGTCTCCACGGGGAAGGAACGATGTCAGTCGGCATGAAAAATCCAAGTCATTAGTGAATGACAGAGCCGCATGAGTGAACATGAAAAATTAATAGAAAATAAATGACAAATGGTTATTTTATATTTTATATATTTTATATATTTATATTTATATTATATTTTATATAATTTATATTATTTTATATTTCCTGTCTTAAAATGTAAGGGATACTGGAGGCCTGGTTGCGGTGGTGGGATGGCTCACGGCGGGTGCCGGAAAATTTCCTTATTTTCAAATCCAAACTTGACAGGTATGCTGCTGTTCCAAATCATGGGTGCATGTTACAAGTGTCCCCAAGATCAGGGTGCAGTTTACTCTGCAACTCCAATGGAGGGGGACGGGGTTGTCCGTCAAGTTCACCGAACAGAGTTGCGTCCAGTACCACAGGGGGTTGTTATGTCAGGGGAAGATGTTCTGGTAATGTCTCCTGAGTCTGGGTTGCCCACAGGGGCAACAGAAATGGAATCGGATGAGGACTCTGTGATTTTACGGGGACAGGGCTGGTGGGAGGGGTCGCAATAGAGCATCCACAAGTAGGCCTCGTATAATGGAGGAGGTTATGTCCCCCCCGAGGTGTAGAGACCAGTTAAACGTTCGGTGAGGTCCACCACTGGTCATCATACCAACCCTTATAAGTTACCACGGTCAGTGAATGATCGTTCGGTTGGGGAGGAAGACCAGTGGTTTGGGATAGAATTCTTAGCTGTGATCGTTGGGTCATCAATTTCATTTTGGGGGATGGATTGTAGCCAGGCAATTATAGGCAGGTATAGGAACTGCAGTTCGGACTGGAGGCATAGCCGGGGCGAGATGGCTGTGCATGTTCCGATGGTAGGGCATATTGGCAAAGGAGCAGGCACGGGAAAGACAGGCAGGGTCCTGATAGATTTGGTGGAGCATCGGCGGGCATATTGAATTTGCAGTGTAGCAGCCTTTCTGTTTGCTTGTTTCAGGGGTGAACAATCTTATCCGCAAAGGGCCGGTGTGTATGCAGGTTTTCGCTGCAACTCCCTATTAGATTTCTAATTAGAGGACTGATTAGCTGAAGAGTCCTCATACCTGGTTTTGAAGAGCTGACCTAAAGGTTACCCCAAAAACCTGTTTTTTTTTTGTTTGAATGGGGCAGTGAGTCATGGGGTAAACTACTGTTCTTTAGGGTTTTCAAGGTGGAATTACGGGTCGATAATTTTAAGGATCAGGTTGTAAACCTCCCTGGTGTTGCTTTAATATGTTTTATCTGAGGTTG